>NW_015175434.1:152761-190995 GCF_001447785.1 Gekko japonicus
GGACGAAGCTAACAAGTCCCCGAGAGTCTTTTCTGTGTGCCTAGCTGACTGTCTCTGCTTCTCCAGGTCAGCCACCTTGGCCTCAAGGGAGCACACACGTTCCCTGAGAACCAGGAGCTCCTTGCACCGAGGACACACCCAAGACTTCTGCCCAGTGGGCAGATAGTCATACATGTGACACTCCGTGCAAAACACTAGATAGCCCCCAACCCCCTGCTGGCATTCTGGCTTCATAATTCTTTTAAAATAAATAAATATAATCCCCCTTTTAAACCCTTGGTATTTATGTGGTTTTTGTTATCAAGTCAAATTATTTTACGGGAAAGACAAAGAGCCTAGGGCCTTGTCTTTCTGGCTCTTTTTGGGCTTCTTACAGAGCCCCTAGTCTAAGAGCCACAGGCAAAGAGCCCTTTAGCTCGCCCAGTGTTTCCTTAAATAGAGGCCTCCCCCAGCAGAGGTCAGGCAGCAGCTATTCAAATTCAAATTCACCCAGGCACTCAATCACAGGCAAAACAATGCCCCTTCCACTTCCTCTCAATTACAGGCAATCCCAGTCAAACAGTGCCCGTTCCTCTCCCACACTCAATCAGCCAGGACTCTGCAAGAACTCTAAGTGCTTCCACACACTGCTAAACACAGTTTTCCCACAAAATATCCTTAGCTGAATTCTCTCAGCTGAAAGCAAGTAAAAGAAACCCACTCACCTCTCTCACAGCTCTCTCTCCTGCTCTTGCTCAGAGCTCAGCTGGTCAGAAAGCTCGAGGAGCGTACCTCGGCTTGTCTGCTTCACCGCACTGCAGTCAAACTTCAGGATAGATTAGTTCATCTACTTCTAAAATTCCCACTGTATTTTAAGTTGAGGCTTTCTTGAGAAGAATAGTTAATTAAACAGAGTTCAACAGCTTATCTCAGCACTGTAAATCTTCTGTAATTCCCTGTTCCCTGAATGGACCATAAATCATCAGTAGTTTCCTTACCAGTGAAGACAGGAGCTGTTGGGATCTGCCACCACCCAGAATAGGTTAAATTTCCACAGTAGATAGATTATCATTCCATATAAATCCTTAAAAGCCACACAGTCACAGATTTATAGAAAAAAGAAGAAAATATGGATAAAAATGAAAATAGTAGTAGGAGAGAGCAAGTTTGGTGTAGTGGTTAGGAATGTAGACTCTAATCTGAGAAAACTGGGTTTGATTCCCCACCCCTCCACTCCTCCACATGCAGCTGCTGGTGTGACCTTGGGTTGCTTACAAGTTCTTTCAGAGCTGTTCTCAAAAGAGCTCTCTCAGACTCACCTACCTCACATGGTGTCTGTTGTGGAGAGGGGAAGGGAAAGGAGACTGTAAGCTGCTCTGAGACTTCTTTGGGCAGTAAAGGGTGGGATAAAAATCCAATCTCCTCCTCTTCATCATCGACCTTTGCTGGGGGAAAATAGCCTCCTTATTCTATGCTGACTTTGATGCTAACAGAATCCAGGTGGGGTCTGACTAAAACAGACCCCCTCCTTGGGTTCACTTGTCAGGTCTCCCCCCATAGGGGAGATATAAGGATAGAGGAATAAAGTCTCTCGGTTCACAGTGAGATAAGACCAGAGCTTTAGAATCAGCTCCAGATTGTCATTTCCTCAAAAGTTGCTCCAGTTTGGATTTTATAATGGCACAACTTCATCTATGGGGCATACCGATGACAAAGCTGATCATTTTTAGCTAGGGATCTCACTTTTCCCAACACCATTCCAAATTAAGTTACCTCAAGGTATATCGATCTGCTTTACTCATAAGAAAACATGAGACACAATCCTAAAGAAGCAAAGAGAATTGCCATTAAAAATAGCAGAAAAAGACATGCAGATCTTTCAGGACCTATCAACAAGTGTGTTAAGAAAAAGGAAAGACTTTGACTTTTTGAGACAGATTCTACAAGAGAAGGAGATAAAATATCACTGGAAAATACCATTTGCAATAGAGGTATACTTACCAAAAGGTAGAAAAGTAATTAAAACAGAAGAACAAACCAAGTCATTGGTTGAAGAATGGATAAATTTAAAATAGTATCAATAAATATTAACAGATTGAAATCCCCAATAAAACATTTTTAACCAACTTAAAAAGCAACAGCTTAAAATTGCTATTTTATGTCTACAAGAAAATGATGGAACTAAAAGATGCTTAAAAGATTAAACATCCAAAAGATAGAGACGTCACATTTTTTTTCTGACAGACACCAAACATGTTCAAGAATAGATAAGTGTTGGATATCATAAAGTGTAAAAATAAATTTACATAAAGCAGAGATTCAACTGAAAATATGGGGAGATCACAGTCCCACAGAAGTAGTTTGGCAATGGAACAGAAAATCAAGACAAAGATGGAGCTTAAATGATGCTCTTTTAATAGAAGATGATGCAATCAATAAGTGCAGGAAAGAATTGGAAGAATTTTTAAGATAAACAACACAGAAGGAAAGTCTTCAACCACAATTTTGGAAACAAGTAAAGCCTTCAGCACAGGAAACTTATTAACTGCTGCTAAGAAGAAAAGAGAGAAAAACAACAAACAGATATTAATAGAAAAAAATCAGAAATTGGGGGGAAACCTTAACAACTAATAAGGAGACATTAGCAGAAATGACCACGGAAACGTCTTCAGACAGTGCTGGCTCTTCGGCTTTGAAATGGAGATGAGCACCGCAACCCTAGAGTCAGACACAACTGGCTTTCAAGCAAGGGAACCTTTACCTTTTTTTCTCAGAATTATATAAATCAAAGTCTGTCTCTGAAAATGGAATAACAGAATATTTTTTAAAAAATATTCCACTTATAACGGTTACAGCAGAACATAGAACAATTCCAAATCAAACAATATCAGTTCAAGAAATTCATCAGGCAATAAAAATAGGAAAATGGATAAAGCACCAGGTCCGGATGGACTGACAGCAATATATTATAAACAGTTTGAAGAAGAACTAATGATACCACTCCAAAAAGTTATGAATGAGATCAAAGAAGGAAAGACAATACCTCCAACGTGGCAAGAGGTGTATATAATACTAATACATACAGATGGCAGTAATGCAATGACTCCACAGTCATATAGACCTATTTACTAATTGAATGTAGACTATAAAATTTTCATCACAATAATGGCAGAACGATTAAGAAGATGCATACCAAATCTAATACACATTGATCAAACAGGTTTTGTATCGAAGAGGCATATGAAGTAATATACAATTCATAATAGATGCAATTGAATTTGTGAATAAGAAAAATAAAATGAAAGCAGGAATTTTATTTTTGGATGGAGAAGAAGTCTTCTATAACATAACATGGTGTCAGACTCTTGGACAAAGTTACTCTCAACAACACTCTTTGGCAGTGATTTGTTTATTTTTTGTTAAATCCCCATAGGGATATTTTTTATTTTGCATATACTACAAAATACAAAGAAATATAGGGGAGGGACTACAACTAGGGATAAAGAAAAGCAAACCACACTAGACTAAAACCTCAAGAGAAGGAGATCTTTTCACTGTTAGTAAATATGTTAGTACCATTACTTTTATTATCACAATATACTTGTTGAGTTCTTGCTTATAACAATTCACTTCTTGTATGTTATTTTGTTAGTTGTTATGAAAGAAGTCTCTGATCATCTTCTTATTCTTTGCTTCAAAAGGCCATTTTCCAAGTCCTTCTGCCTTTACTTCGGCTTTCTGTCTCTAAAATCGTATACCACTCTGGAAGGTCCTGCACCCTTTTCTGCCGCAGAATCCTCTTCCGTTCCCGAGGTAGCAGAGTCACTCGACTTCGATTCTCCCTCTTTAGACTCATCATCTGTCCCCAGCTGATGTTTCAAAAATTCTTTAGCTTTAAAAGTGGAGTCTATCTTCTCCCTTCTATCGTTGATCTTAAAGATGACACCTTCCGGAACTGCCCATCTGTACGATATCCCGTTAGTTTGAAAAAAAGAAATTAATTCCTGGTAATTTTTCCTCTTTTGTCTAATTTCAAATGGAATGTCCTTTAAAGTTTTAATGGTTACATTTCCCATTTTCAGTGGAGTTGCTGATGTTGCTTTTAAAATGGCATTGGAGTAAGCCCTGTAGGCTGTCTCCATTTCGTTTACCAGTTCATCTGCTGTTAAGCCTACTACTGGAGCAATGACCTCACTGAGCACCCTCTTCAAGTCTTCCTGATCCATTTCAGGAACCCCCTGAAACCTGAGAATCAAATTAGTTTTTTCCATCTGAAGCTGCAAGACTATTCTCTTGGCAATTCTGCTTCATTTCCACCTCTCCCATCCTTTTCTTCAACTTCTTACTTATGGTGTCAATCTCTTTAATTTTCTCGTTTGCCTGCTCCACTTTTTTCTCCATCTCCTTCAGCTGAAGCTGCTGTGCCGCAAAGTTTTTATTCATCACAGTCAATTGCTGGTTAATACCATCGAGTTGTTCCATCACCGGCTTGAGCATATCCGCCAGGAGTTTGAGGACATCTGCTCCCTCTTCCGGTCTCGGACTCTGCCTGCCCAGCTTCATTTTAAACTTTCTCTGCTGGGCCGCCATCTTTCCCATTTTGTTTACAGTTTCTGTCGCTTCCCCACAACTCGGGAAACTCGCCAAACGACTTCGCAATTCAGATAAGTCTCTCAAAACACTTTCGGTTTACTTCCTCCCCTCTCCCCCTTCGTGTCTTAACCGCTCATTCGCAAAAGAGGCGTCCCTCTTTGCAATCTCTGTTTCCAATTGCGGGGAAGGGGGGAATCGCTTTTCAAACTACTCCATTTTTATTCAGAACTCACATTTATTGTTGGCCAGTTTATCTGACCACGGTCAGTTTTACGCCATTCCGCTCGATGTCCGGCACTTGTCCCAGTCAGTCCAGCTTATGCCCGAAGGACGCTCAGTGACTGGACCGTTAGGGCGGAGGGGAGTTTCAATTTTCTGGCATTACGCCATCAAAGAGGCTACCCCTCAAAAGCCCCCTTGGCCTGGAGCCTATCACACTTAAGGTGGCACCCCTCCAGGCCGCTGGTGTGGAATTCGCCCTCCTCCGTTGTGAGGAGAGCATCTCCCGTCGCTGTTCCGTCGACTGGAAGTCGGCAGTGATTTGTTTATTGAGAAATAAAAAGTTCCAAGCTAAGACAAGTACTGTGTCAGAACGGAGGTTCCGGTGGGAGAACCCAAAGATATGGGCAGTTCAAACAAGCCCCCCCTTTGGTTCCATCCAATCATATATTGCAATCATCCCACCTAGCTTTCACGCACTCTACACCCCCACTTGTAAATCTACCATTGCAGTTATCTCTGACAGTGAAGCAAGCACCGACACTTACCAAGGTCATCCCACTTAGGGAGGCTGCTTGAGAAGAGTTAGATCACCACTACAATAAAGCCATTCTCATACTCTCGCCCCCCTTGGAATTTCTCTTCCCCCTACAGGCCTCAATTCCCCCAGAAAACATGGCAAATTAGAGTCCAAGTTTGAAATTCTGTCCCCCCAAAGCCCTCACACACCTAGCTTGAGGGGGTAGCACTTATGAAAAGCACACACAAGTTTGGAAGCTTTCACATGGTTCTCTTTCACCCATTCATTATGACTCGGATCAAAGTCTTTCCATTTTATGAGATCGTATAATTGGCCCCTTTTTATCTTAGAATCTAATGGGGCTCTCCATCCACGATTAGGGGAGGAGGAGCTTCTGGACAAGGTCTCCACGTTGATGGTCCCAGATTCTTCTTCAGTAAACTAAAATGAAAAACAGGGTGAATGTGGTGTAAGTTCAACCTCAACAGTCACTTCATTGATAAGCTGCACCACTTTAAAAGGTCCCAGGTATTTCCACCCCAGCTTCTTTCCAGGCTACAGACCCCTGAGGTTTTTTGTGTAAATATACACAGAGTCCCCAGGCTTTAGGTCTCATTCAAGGCCCCTCCCCTTTTCAGTGTATCATTTGGCTAGTGTTTCCTGGAGGGCTGACCACCCTTGTGTTACTTTGACCAACCATGTCTGCACATCACCCGGGCTCAGTTCCTCTGAGTTCAGGGTGGGGAGGGGAACATGCCTATGGAGCTGTGCACAGAATTCTTATAGCTGTATACAAAAGGAAGCAGGTCTACCCAGTCGTTTTGCTGATGATTTATGAAACACCTCAGGAATTGCTCTAGCATTTGATTTGTCTGTTCTGTTTGGCCATCTGTTTCTGAATGGTAGGCACTACTTAGTCCTTGTTCCACTCTCAGCATCTTTAATCATTCCTTCCAAAACCCAACTATGAATTGGGAATTACGGTTGGAAATTATTTTGTGGGGCAAAGCATGAAGCCGGATTATGTGCTGCATGAACATCTGAGCCCATTTCTGGGCGGTTGGCAATTGCTTATATGGAATGAAATGTGCCTGTTTGGGAAACAGATCAACCACCACCCAAATTATAGTCTTTCCTTTACTTGGGGGCAAATCTATGATAAAATCCATAGAAATGATGGACCAGAGCTGGTCTGGGGTTTCTAGAGGTTGTAACAGTCCTGTGGTTTTTCCTGCCCACTTCTTGCCCATAAAACATATCTGGCATGAGGCTACGTATTGGGAAATGTCTCCTCTCATTCGGGGCTACCAAAATTGTCTTTGGATGAGATTCAAAGTCTTTAAATAACCATAATGTCCCACCAGCTTGTTATCATGCCCCATTGAAAGAATCTCCCACCTTAAAGTGTTTGGAACATAAAGTTTATTTTGCCTGTACCAACAACCATCCTCTTTTTGGGTTAGCGTTCCCTCTTTCTCAATTTCTTCCTTGTAAGTGTCTATTAGGGCAATCTTGAACTTCTCCACCCAGGGCTCTATTCCCAGTGCCCCCCCTTGCTTGGCTGCAAATCACTATTGCCTCTCCCAACTGTGTGGGTGTGAACATGGTATCCACCACCTCCTCTCGTTCACATGTTGTGGGAGGCAGGACAAGGCATCAGCTAGGAAATTAGACTTCCCAGGAAGGTGCTTTAGAGTAAAATGAAACTTAGAGAAAAACTCTGCCTATCTCAGCTGTTTCACGTTTAGGTGCTGAGGGGCTTGCAGCACCTCTAGATTTTTATGATTGGTCCAGAGATGTTAATAAATGGAAAATTAACAGAAACAATCTCAATTGAAAAAAGAACACGTCAATGCTGTCCTTTGTCACCTCTATTATTCTTTCAGCAATAGAGGCACTAGCTATAAAGATCAGACAAGATACAAAGATTAAAGGAATAAAAGTGGATGATACTGAATTTAAATTGAAAAGCTGTACAGATGATGTGGTTATAATACTTTTGGACCTGCAAAAATTGCTACATTATGTAATGGAACATATTGAAGAATTTGGATCTTTTTCAGGATGTGAAGTAAACAGGAAGACAAAAATCATAATGGAATTCCTTTTTTAATAAACATTTTTATTAATTTCAAAGAAAGATACTACAGAAAGAAAAAGAAAAAAACAAAATAAGAAACAGAATAGAAAAATCTAACAGAATGGATACTATACTCATACATCAGCTTTGGTTGCAATGTACTTATAGAATCTAAGTCTTTTATGCCGTGTCTGTAATGTTTTTGTCAAGATTCATGATTTAGGTTCTCCAAGATAATTTTGCATCCAATTATAGAATCTCGCCCACTTTTTTCCCCCAAGTTCCCTTCTTGTTTTTCATGTAATTGTAAAGTTAGCTTGTCCATTTCTGTTGCATATAAAAGCCAAAAAATTAGTTCTTCCTTTGTGGGTGTCTCTTCTTTTTTCCAATATTTTGCATATAAAATTCTAGCTGTGGTTACAACTTGTATAATCGTATAAACATCTTGTATATTAAAGTTTTGCGGGACAATATTTAATAAAAACAATTCTGGTATGAATGGTACATTTGTTACAAGTATTTTTGTACTATCTCATGTATCCATATCCAATATTTTTAACAACATCACATGTCCACCATATATGGTAAAAATTGTCAGTTTTTTGTTTACATTTCCAACATGCATTTAACATACTTGGATACCATTTAGCTAAGTTTTCAGGTGTTATATGCCATCTATAAAATTTTATATATATTTTCTTTATAAGACACAGCTTTGGTGAGCTTAATATTAACTTTCCATGCCTTTTCCCATTGTTCTAATTGTATGTTATGGCCCATATTTTGTGCCCATTTAACCATTGCTTCTTTTACCACCTCATCTTGCATTTTCATCTCTAATAACAATTTATAAAATAATCTCTCTTATATATAATTGCCGAATGGTAGTGGCTTCTGGCCTATGGGGTGGCGAGATTGCATGCGCTCCCTCAGCCATTGGCCTGCCGGCTGCCAGTCAAGACTAGTGGCGTGCCAAAGGCCAGGTGTGCTCCTCTTTCCCGCCCACTCCCCTGTCAGGCACTGTTCTCTGTCAGAAGCTCTGTGTCTCCCAATGAACACAGTTCTCTTGCTTAGCTCCTGAGTGTGGGACAAATGTTTCCCTCAGTGGCTGTTGTGAGGACTCATAGGGTTGCCAGTTCCAGGTAAGGAAGCCAGTTTAAGGAAACCAGAGTTTGGGGAGGGGAGGCCTCAGCTGAATAGAATGCCATAGAAACCACCGGCCAAAGCATTCTACCTTCTCTCTCAGTGGCTCTTGGTAGGCAACCATGCTTGGTTCTGCCAGTAAAGAGACAAAAGAACAAAACCCTTTCTACGGCTCTGTGAAAAACTCATTGGGCCCAGTCCTGACTAGAGTTGTCAGCTCCAGGCTTGGAAATTCCTGCAGACTCCCCCCCCCCCAAACGCTGCCCTCCACAGGACCCACCCCCCAAATCTCCAGGTATTTCCCTACTCAGAGCTGGGAAGCTTACTTTCCCTCAGTGCCTGCTGCTGGTCCACCAAGCTTGGTTTCTGTCAGTAAAAGGCCCTTTCCACACCTATATTGGCCTTGGATGAAAACTCATTGTGTCCTTCTACCCTGCTGACAGGTCCCTCCCCCCATGACAGCCAAGGTGACGTGACAGTCAGGGCTTCAGAGCACAGTAGAGGCTGCAGGTGTGTGTGTGGGGGAGATGGAAAGCTGAATGGTGAGGGGGAAATGAAGGTAGATTGATGCTTGGCTGAGAAAGAGATAGGGTTGCCAACTCCAGGTAGAGGCTGCAGGTTTGGGGAGATGGAAAGTTGAACAGTGAGGGAAAATTGAAGGTAGATTGATGCTTGGCTGGGAAGGAGATAGGGTTGCCAACTCCAGGTGGGAAATTCCAGGAGATTTGAGAGATGGGGACTGGAGAGGGTGTTTGAGGAGAAGTGGGGCCTCAGACAGGTAAAATGTCATAGACTCTGCCCTCCAAACCATCCATTTCCTCCTGGGTAACAGTTGTTTCCAATCTCTAGGTGGGGGCTGGAGATCACTCAGAATTCCAACTGGTCTCCAGATTGCATTGATCAGTTCCCCTGGAGAAAATAGTGGACTCTGTGTCCTTATACCTTGCTGAGTTGGCCCCCCCTATGACAGCCAAAGTTATGTGGCAATCAGGGCTTCAGAGCATGGTGGGGGCTGCTGGTGAGGGGGAGATGGAAAGCTGATCGATGAGGGGGAAATGAAGGTAGGTTGATGCTTTACTGGGAAGTAGATAGGGTTGCCAACTCTACGTGGGAAATCCTGGAGATTTGAGAGATGGAGACTGGAGAGGGTGAAGTTTGAAGAGGAGTGGGGCCTCAGACAGGTACAATGCCCTAGACTCTGCCCTCTAAACCAGCCATTCCCTCATGGGGAACCACTGTTGCCAATCTCCAGGTGGGGGCTGGAGATCACTCAGAATTACAACTGCTCTCTAGATGGCATTGATCTATTCCCCTGGAGAAAATGGTGGACTCTGTGTCCTTATACCCTGCTGAGGTTGCCACGGCAAATTGATTCTGAGTGCCCACAGCCTTGGCACTCTCCCAGAGCCTCTTTCTAGCACCCATTGTATTTATTTCCACAATGGGCCTTATTCTCAGTAATCTTACAAAACTCAAACATGTCACCCCTGAGCTGTCGTTTCTCTAGGTTCAAGAGCCCTAAGCGCTTTAACCTTTCCTCATAGGGAAAGTGTTCCAACCCTTTTATCATTTGAGTTGCCGTTTTCTGTACTTTCCAAAGCTATAATATCCTTTTTAAGGTGTGGTGACCAGAACTGTACACAGTACTCCAAATGAGGTCGCACCATTGATTTATATAGGTGCGTTATGATATTGGCTGATCTGTTTTCAATACCCTTCCTAATAATCCCCAGCATACCATTGGCCTTTTTTATTGCAGTCACACGCTGCCTCGACATTTTCAGTGAGTTATCTACTATGATTTCAAGATCTCTCTCTAGGTCAGTCTCTGCCAGTTCAGACCCCATCAACGTGTATTTATAGTTAGGATTTTTGGCTCCAATGTGCATCACCTTGCACTTGGCTACATTGAACCCCATTTGCCATGTAGATGCCCACTTGCCCATCCTCAACAGATCCTTTTGGAGTGCCTCACAATTCTCCCTGGTTTTCACCACCCTGAACAACTTCGTGAAATCTGCAAATTTAGCCACTTCACTGCTTACTCCCAACTCCAAATCATTAATGAACAAGTTAAAAATCATCAGACCGAGTACTGATCCTTGGGGTACACTACTGCTTACCACCCTCCACTGAGAAAATATGCCCACTCTCTGTTTCCTATTAATTATCCCATTTTTGGTCCACAAAAGGATTTGCCCTTTTTTTAATCCTGTGATTTTTGAGCTTACTTAGGAGCCTTTGATGAGGAACTTTATCAAAAGCTTTCTGGAAGTCAAGGTAAACAATATCTATTGGGTCCCCCTTGTCTACATGTTTGTTCACCCCCTCAAAGAACACTAACAAGTTAGAGATACAAGATCTTTTCTTACAGAACCCATGCTGAGTCTGCCTCAATAGTTTTTGTTCATCAATGTACTTACTAATTCTTTCCTTAATAACAGTTTCCACCAATTTACCTGGTATTGACGTCAGACTGACTGGCCTGTAATTTCCTGGATTTCCTCTGGTTTCCACAATAAGCACAAAGTTATATGAACACAGGCCAACTGTAAGCTTCCCCCCCTATCTTTTTTCAATGCCCTCTAACCTTTCCAGCAGCTTTATGCAAAATGTCAAGTGTTCTCAGTTCAAATGTCAGTGATCTGTAATTCCACACTGCACAAATTGTAAACCTCCACTAAATGTTATATAATTCCAGGTATATGGATTTTATGTCCCAAAAATTATGTGTTGTTTATCCCAAAAAATATAGATTGTATATCCACAAAGTATAAGTTGTAAATGCACAAGGAGAGAGTTATGTTTCCAACCTCTTTTATTATGCAAAATGTCAAGTGTTCCCAATTCAAAGGTTTGTAAATAATTCCATAATGTACAAATTATAAGTCTCCAATAAATGTTACCTGTAAGTCCAAGTATAAAGACTTTTGCCCCCAAAAGTATAAATTGTATATTCCAAAAAATATAGATTATATATCCAGAAAGTATAAATTGTAAATCCACAAGGAGAGAATTATATTTCCAAAATCTTTATCCTCTTCTTGGTATTTCAGGCTTTTCCAATTTATAGGAACACAATATATATCTTATAGATCCACAAAAGGGGTATAAATTGTTTCTCATCGACAGGAAAACCCTAGTCCATTCAAAAAGGCTCTTTATTTGTTATTCCACTAGCCAGCTCCATTAAAGAAATACATAGGTAAAAGCCAAAGCAAAAGTAATCCACAAAGCCAAAGCAGAAGGCAAAAGTAATCCACTGAATCCAAATAAGCACCCAGATCAAGTAACTCAGTCAAATTCTAGTATGTATCCAAGCCAGCAATCTCCCAAAAGGAAACGAATTTTCCATTAAAAAAGAAAAAGATTCAAACTTTCGAGCTATTTCCCTATTCCATAGGGTATTTAAAACAGTTTTTTTCTCTTTGCATATTTTAAAGAACCTGAGCCGCACTTCCAAGCCGAAAACATGGGGGGGGGATCCTCCAGCTGCCTCTCTCTGCCCTGGTCTTTAAATTTTAAATGGAGTTCCTTTAAACATCACAGTACCTTCAAGTTACTATAAGGTAGACAAATTAGCAGTCCAGTTACTCACAGCCAGTAGATTAAAGTTGATAGATGAGATTCTCTAGTTGGAGTATAGCTCCAAAAGTCGGTCAATCATGCCTCTGCGCTCAATGGCTGCCCATTGAACACTCCCTTCCTGTTCCCTGCTATGGAGCAATGAGGGGGCTACTTGAGTACCGCCACACCCAAGAGCACCCAAATCAAGCTCCCGCAAGACCCTCCCTCCGAGACAGCTCTTTGGGAGATTGAATCACTCTAATTCTCCCACTGTGGCCAGGAGGTTCGAGGGTTCCTAGGGAGTTTCCTGGGAGCCCTCCGACAATGGTGTGCTACAAACGGGAAGTCCTCTAAAATCATAATGGAATTCCTAACACAACAACAAGAAGGAAATACTATAAAGAGTACAGAATGTATAGTAGCCACTGACTTTATTAAATATCTGGGAATACACATAACTGGACAATATTGTAATCTCTTCAAAATAATTATCAGAAAATCTGGAAATTGATACAAGCAGATTTATTCAGATGGGAAGAACAAAAACTTTTGTTGCTGGGAAAAATTTCAGCAATCAAAATGAATCTATCGCCAAAATTATTTTTTTAATTCCAAATGATACACACACGCATACATACACATATTAAGGTTTACATAATTATTTATGGAACAAGAAATCAGAAAGGAAGGAATTAACATTCAATGGCTACCATATTACTAATCAACCTCAAGATTAAAGAAGATTATCAACACAGAAGTTGGAACCCAAAGAGAGCTGACTAAATTTGAACAATTGACTACAAAACAAAAATACCATTTATTACATCGAGTATATAAGCTATTACTTCAGTTCAAAACAGAAGAAGAGCAAGTGAAAAATGTATGATTAAATAGATGTAGAAATTCAGACAGCAAATATCTATGCAACAATGGGAACTATTATGGGAAAAAGGAGTTACATTCATAGCCAGCGAGGCATTAAGAGAAAATTGGTATAAAATTTTTGTCAGACGGTGTATTTTTCCAAAGGATATTGAGAAAGTAGACAAAAATTATAAAGGAAAATGTTGGAAACATCAAGATTTAGATGAAATCTTTTATTGGAAGGAAATACATGAAAAATGCAGAATATACTAAAATTCAAATTTCCTATGGAAGCTAAAAATATGTTATTAGGAATATTACCTAACAATTTCCCAAATGTCTTGGGAGAGGTGTTTGAATATATGGTGACAGCGGCTACAATTATTTACACAGCAAAATGGAAAACAGATGTTTGTCTGACCTTAGAAGAACTGGAAAATAAATGTACAGTATTTTGCATGCAGTAATGGTGAAACTAACAACATATTTGAGAAATAAATCATTTTCAACATTTGAGGAGAGACTGAGATTTTAATTTGCAAGTAGGTGTCAGAATCAGATCCTTGCCCTTGTACTTGAGACACTGGATCTGTAAGTGTAATCATGGATCTCTGATGTACATAGTTTTGCTTTGTTAATCCCTATCATAGTTGCTTCAGCCATCTCCTCCCTTTCCGTTCTCATGCCTCCTGTTCCCATACTCCATATAGCACCTGCTGGCATGTTATCAATCTGTCCGCAAGGTTCCTCCTCTGACATTCTTGTGAGGAGGAGGACTGAGACATGTCTGAGTGACCGTAGATTAGCTGTGCTATATAACACTAATCAAGTTAACCTCCTCCAGAGACCGGTGGAAGCTTTCGCTTTTCAACCTTTTCACGGCCTCCAAGAAAGTCTGTAATGATAAACATTCTCACCATTATAACTGTCTTGTATTACTGCACGTGTTTACTATGCAATGCTGACGTGTGTATGAGGGCTGGACCAAAGGTCTTGTATTTCCTAAATTTGTGTTATTCTTTAGTTCTGGCAAAAAATTCAACTTGAATGCGATTTTCCTGACTTCTAAAATAAAGCCTACTGAAAAGGACAGCAGGAGTCTGAGAGTTACTGTGCAATCTGAGAGTAGGACATAAACTTAGAATGAGAAACAGGTTAAAATTGCATATAAATGTGTTATAATGCATATAAAATTACCATAATGTTAAGCTGAATAGGAACAAGTTTTGTATATAAATGTATAAGGAACTGGACTTGGAACAAAATATTCTCTACTTTTTATGTGTGATACATGTGTGGATTCATAAGGGATTTTTATTAAACTAGTAGGGAGAAATGATGAAATATGTAATGTAGAGTATGTAGTAATGACAAAATTAATAATAAAATTGTAAAACAAAGCAGTAACAAAATTTGAAATTTAAAATGCTCAGAGTAAGTATCACGGTAACTTATAGAAAATGTCTTAACATTGTGATGAAGGGGATGTTGGGGAGAAATATTTTCAATTTCTTATTTGATATACCCTGCAAAGTATAATAATCTTTGATATATACAACTAGTCATAAATTTCCTTTTTCTTTTGTGGGTTGGCCCTGGCTAGAATTTGGAAGGGCAGTCTCCAAGGAATACCAGGGCATGACACAGAGGCAGGCAATGGCAAACCACCTCTGAAATGTCTCTTACCTAAAAATCAAGTCTAGCTTGCCACCAAGTGGTGCATAACACAAAAAAGAGCTAGAATTTCTGACTGCCAGACAATCTTAGGATGTCCTGGCTATACGACACACACTGCCATACAATAATTAATTATTATTATCCTCCTGTTTGTAAAATACACACACACACACACATTTTAAAAAGACTCAAGGAAGCAAAGAGGAAATGCTCTCTTTTGTGCCATCAGAGCAGACAGAACTCTTAACTGAGGTCTGGAGGAGGCAGTCATGTGCTAGCCTGAAAATCTGGAAGAAATGTCAAGGTTAGGGTAACTTTATAGAGTTCTATAACTTTCCAAGAAAAGGAGCCTGTCCTGTATTTTAACGTCTGATAGGGCATGTATAGAGAGAGAGGCAGGGGGATTGTGCTTTACCCATTTCTTTGGAATCCCTTACTCAACCTGGTGCTGTGCTAAAGGTATGCTTGTGAACAGTTTCTTTTTAAAAATATAACTTTAGATGCTGGTAGTGGTTTTCTGTACCACATAGTCCTCCACCATCTTGGACACACTATTTTAAAAGGAGTGCCAGGGGAAAGGCAGGCAGTTGGCAAGTAGTTATTCCTCCAAGGGCATATAAGGCAGTATATGGTCCCCATGGTTATCAGGCACTGGGCAGCAGGAGACACAGAGGCAAGGCCTCAGAACTTGGAAGGAAGCTGGGAGTCCTGACCTTCCCAGTGGGCAGTTCCTTACAAAGGTCAAGATAGCTGCATGGGGAAGGCCTCATGTGCTTTTGGATTGGCTAGGCAATGTCAGGTGTACTGTCCCTATGGAAAGGTCAGAGAAACAGACCAAGGGGCAAGTGATGCTCTGTCATCTTGGTGCTTGGGGGGGTCAACAGTGGAAGGGCTTCTAATGTCCTGGCCCCACTGGTGGACCTCCTGATGGCACTGGTATTTCTGGCCACTGTTTGATACAGAGTGTTGGACTGGATGGGCCTTTGGCCTGATCCAACATTGGCATTTCTTATGTTCTTATGTTCATGTGAACAGGTAGAAACACTATGTTAACTGGGAAAATGTTAGTGCTGAGTGTGACAAAGAAGGAAAAAAAGGATGTGGAGCCAGAGGAAAGCTTAACAGATGTTTTGGCTCAGTTTTCTGTACCAGCTCAGTGTGAGAAGCTGGAGTGGCCAGCAGGAGTATTAGCTCAGGACAGAAAAGGAATCCTTTCAGTTTCATATCATTTTGAAACCGGTTTCAGGAAGGAACCAGGGGAAATGGATTTGGTGAGGCATAGAATACATGCAGGGTCATGCCTGCCTATCAGGTGTCCCCCTTACAGAGTGGATGGTAAGGATCGTTGACAAATGGAGCTGGAGGAAGAAGTCAGTGTTAAACTGCCTTCATCACTCCATAGGGTCTCTTTGAGGTTAGTGTGTTGCATTCTGAATTTAGGAATACAGATGCATCTTATTCAGACCTAGGAGAGAGAAAGGGACAGCGACATTTGCATGAGCAGGTAAAACCGTTGGTGGGTGATACGTACCTGATCCTGGAGAGATGAAGTGATCCACAGGAAAAATAAGGGAGACTATAAGGGATTAGGGGTTGTATTCTGTACTAGCAGAACACATGGTTAGACTCAGGCAGTGCTACACCTAGAGCCAGCAAGATAGGGCAGGGTTTAGGTCTAGAGGAGAGTGAGCGAGCACATGGCAGGGTTTGCCCTTTTATACTATATTTGAACTTGGGGGTGGGCTTTAACCAGCCACTTCCCCTCCTCACGTCCCCAGGAAGTTGCTAGGCAAAAACTGGTGTCAGGAGGAAGATGGAGCTAAAAGTTGGGCAATATTGATTTCATTACTACTGACAGTGGTCACCTTTAGAGAACAATAGCTGAGTCCAGGGGTATTGTCTTTTGATGGCTCTGGCTGATGAGTTGACCCCTATTCAGCAAGCAGTCCTTTTGTTATGCCTAAGAGCCTACATGCAGTCTCTGGTGAAGGTGAAGGGGGTGGGGTGGGGTTGCCTGCATGTTGAAGGAAAGGTTTGCTCATGGAGTCTCTTCAGGATTTTAAGTCCCTTTTGCAGAATATGGTGTTCCTCTATAGCAAATGGTTGCTGGCTTCTGTGTGCTTTCTGTGGCTAGGATGCTTGGTTCTCTTTCTGCTGCACTGCAGGTGAGGTAGGGCAGGTAGCTCATGGATCCATCTTTGGTCTGGCACATCATCACAAGAGAAAGCTCTCATCTGCTGGGTGTGCTTGCAGTCCAGGTTGATGGCAAAATCACATGGTCCCTGTATATTCCATTTCTCTTAGCACACTAATTGCACTGTTTATCACGTATGAACCATAAGTCCATAAGAGCACTATAAGCACCTTGCAGGGCAACAAGTCCTCAGGACCCTGGACACGTCGGGCAAAAGGATCCCACATCCAGGCTTGCATCAGATCCATTGGTCTGGTCAGTTCTCTTGGAATCATCTGCGTGTCGCAGGTGAAAGGTGCCACTGACTACTCTACAAAGGGGTGGAGTAAAAAAAACCCTAACCTACAAAAATGGCCAAAAAGGGCTGTGGTTCACTTCATCCAACCGGGCAAGCAAGTATGAACCAAGTGTTAGGCATTATGGTGATGATGAGTGTGATATACGTAATCAAGTATAGCAGAGAAATCTTATTCAAAGAATTCATAAGAAGTCATTATCTATAAGTAAAACTTTAACTGCAAATAAAACAACCTTTAAAACAGTCATTATTTGAAAAAGAAATTTAAAAATGCATTATTTGTGAATAAAACTACAACCGCTAATACGTAAATGTCTAAAACACTCTTAGTATCGTAAATAAAAATAAATTCAACCATGAATAAGAAACATACCCTATAACTTAAAAGTTGCTAAGACTTAACCACTAGTGAATTCATGCAGAGAAAGAATAAAACTTCATGTTGTATATTCATTTCATCTTCGTCCTTCCCTCCCTAGCGCATGCGATAGTTTGCTGTGCCAGGGAGCACTATTGAGTGACTTAGTATGGAAGGGAAGCACCTTTTTACATTGTTTCTAACAGATCTATAAGGCACAACCGGGAACCCTTCGATCTTCTTCAGGTCTTCGGCTTTGAAGACTGCAAAGCCCCTCGTTTTCTTCTCATGACAACTTTGGGAACACTCATCCTCTTCCTTGGTACGGGCACAAGTCAGCTTGGCCAGGAGGGAGGAGTGGATTTTGCGTATTGGGGAGTAGGCTCCCCCCCCCTTGCTCACAAGTTATCATGGGCACAAAATTTCAAGTTTTAGCAGCATTTTTAAAAACACATCATGGCATATAAATGCAAAAGATGGTCATGGACTTAAGGCATTACATCCAAGGTGTTATATTTCGCATTGCTGTTGGCACAGAAAAACAATAATAGTAGCTTGAAATGACATGCTAACAGAGCCTGTTCTTGGTTTTGGAGGGGCCAAACCATTCTCCCCTTTGGGTTTGGGGGTATAGATCATGGAGACCTCCTCCTTTTAGCAGGGGGCCCTTATGGCTCTGAAGGGACGTTGTCATGACGTACCCTTTTTTAACCCGAAACCTTCTTTCTGGAGGCTTTCACCTATCTCAGTCAAAGAATAGAACATTCTTAACCCCTTTGGAAAAGACCCTAATGGTTTTTTCCTTCTATGATTGAGCTTGGGGTACCAGAGATAGCTACGCTTTTTCGGGGGTTGTCATGTATACAAATACATAAAGTCCTTAAGCATGATGGGTACCTTTTAGTTTTTACAAAAATAAATTATTTTTCACAAAATAAATAAACTTTCATTTAAATAACCGTACACATTTGACTTCCCACAAAACATATACAAAGAGAATTACATTCTGAGGAATGGAAGATTACCCACTCTGTTCTTAAAAGGTACTGACAGGCAAAGGCAAAGGCTTGCAGTGTGCGAGCCCAGGAGGATCATACATGCTGAGCTCTTTTGCTCAGCCGAGCCAGGAGCAGTATGCATGGACATTCCAGCTGTAGTTGGCTGGGATTGCATGCCCAGAGCACCTGTTCTATTGCTCCAAACCCAAGAATTGTATGGCCTGATGCAAATGAGTTATTTCTGGATTGGGTGACTCTCAGTCATCCGGTGGAGGAACCTCTGGTGGCATCTGGAAGTATAGCTTCTTCAGTTTGGGCTATGCTATGGCAAAATTGATCAGGTCGGGGCGAGTCTTGCGCAGCTGTTGGTCCAGTTGTCCTGATTGGGATGCCCTTGCCCAGTAAGCATAAATCCCCCCATGAAAAGTATATACTATTGTCAATTCTGCCCCTGCACACCCCTGTGGTTCAATATCACTGAACTGTATTTGGGTTTGACTTCAAACACTTTGGGCTCCAAACCCCTCCCAAAACTGGTTAAAGAATAGAACACAAAATGGGAAAAAAACTTTTGCACCAAGACAGAAAGAGGGAGAGGGTGCTTTTATTACAGAAAGGAAAAAGAGGTAGATCAGAAGGGAGGGGTATTTGAAACCAGGGGTTGAAAGGCAGGGTATGTACTCATGTGGGTGAGGGTTTTTATTTTTCTGACTTGTTTTTTGACCCAGCACCCTATGCAAATTAGTGCAATGCTTAAAATAATTTGGAACCCCACAATAATTACTATGGGGTGTAACACCAAGTTAAAAAATCCTGTCGCCGTTGGGCTCCAGCCAAGAAGCATTTCCCAGAACGAATGCCTTCCTGCCTCCTTAATTTCTTTAGATAGATCTTGTTATCTCCTTGCCATTATGTGAGATGACCATGGAGGATGTGTCTCCATCTCTTAATAGCTTGCTATGAGTACTGTAACTAGGGGTGTGTAAATAACTCATGAATCAATTCCAATCCCACTCCAAAGAAGATAGGTGCCACATCTCTGCATAAAGAAGGTGAGATCAGGATGTCTTCCTGTGTCCAGATAGGGACATAATACTGGAAGTCACACCCTGTCACTATGGACAAGTTGCAGAAGCACCTATTCATTCCTGGGAGCATGGGTTGGATTTGAAAGGAATTTACAACAATGAACTCACAGGGAGTCCTAATGCAAGCACAGCACCTACCCACATATATTACTGCAGAACCATTCTCCTTAAATAAATCATAATGGCATTGATTGATCA
The DNA here is from genome assembly GCF_001447785.1 of Gekko japonicus. Classification (NCBI taxonomy): domain Eukaryota; kingdom Metazoa; phylum Chordata; class Lepidosauria; order Squamata; family Gekkonidae; genus Gekko; species Gekko japonicus. The sequence goes on from NW_015175434.1 coordinate 172,538, forward strand.
GAATCTATCTGTGGAGTCAGGCAAGGATGCTGTGCCTCAAAAGCATGATCTTCACATATAAATGCCACATTTTCCTTGTGTTTGCACCATTGGGTATTTATTAATTCCCACTGTGACTGTTTCATTCTGGTCCAGTGGTCTGGGTGCCTGGCATAAAGCACTTCTGAAGGCCCTATTGGCATAAAGCACTTCTGAAGGCCCTACTTGCAGGCCTAGAGGCACCACAGGAAAAATATGGAAGGACTCCTTTGCATTGGCAGTGAGTAAAAAGAGGCAAAGTTCCTAGGTAGCTGGGTTAAAGGTGGTGTTGACTAAGGACCACCAAGCTTCTAACTCGACTTCTATGGCTGACAATTTGGGTAAGATCAATCGTTTAATTTCTAGAGGCAAGTGTCCTTCTGTGGGTTGCCTAATCATTCCCATAGCCATGGCCTGATTTAGGTTCTGGGCCTGTGCACAAGCCATAACAAAAGAAATATTTATTTGCAATGACTGGGTAACTCTGAGGAGGAGGGCAAAGTCTTTCTCTATTTGACTTTCCCAGTTCACTAAAATAGAGCTAATAGAATGCTGCATATCTGAAACAGAATTTAAAGATTGTGTAATAGGATTTCCAAGTTCTGAAATGGTAGACATGGCATAGGGAAATTTGTTAGCTAGGATTGCAACGTTGGCTGAATCTAATAAAGCCATGTCTCTTGCTGCATGGGGTAGTCAGTCTGCTGCACTTCTCTTGTTCCTGGATGAAGTAGGCCAGGAGCCTGACCACAAGTGTAACCAGGCCTTCCAGCCTTGCTGACCAGGTTCTAGATATTGGGCACACTGTGGCCGACATTGAGTAGTGTTTAAGCCAATGAGGCTAACATGTATTTCCTTAAGGGACATTTGGGGCTTAATTAAAACAGTTTCTCATACATCTGTCTTTAAAACATTGTGAGCCAATTATGTGAGAGCCTTCTCTTGCCAGGCCTTCATGATCAGTTAGCAGAGAATCAAAGGTGTGAGAGAAGTGCGCTTTGGCATGTAATTGAGTGAATAATTCCCATATTCATGGATGAGGTTCAGGATCAGTACACCCATTGTACAGAATTTGATGACAATGGGCCTGTCCTGGTATTGTGGGTGGTTCTGAATGAGGACCCAATCTGATGGACCTCTTTTGTGGAGGTCCTTCTCAGTCACTAGCCATGTGGCTTTGGTCCAGTTAGACATTTCATAGCAGTATACAGCTCCTGATGGGGTGGGTGATGGCAGCAAAAACAGATTTGGCACCATGAGATCCAATTATAATTACAATTTTTAGGAGGTTCCCTACCTTCCATACTGCAGTCAAAATGAGGACTACATCACAGTATGGTTCTGGATACTCAGTAACAGTAGTAGGAGACTGTAGGAAAAGCTCTGACCTGCTCAGGTGGTGGCAGTGGTTACCAGAGAGAGAGAAAGAAAAGCCTCTCCAGGTGTTGGGAAAACCTAGGTGGGCAGGGTGGAACAGGACCTGCCGGCCAGGGTGGGCCCATTCCAGCATAAGGAGAAATGGGGGAGAGTTTAAAAGGAGGGCATATGTTCTAGCTCTCCGGTCAGCCCACTGTAAACCCATCCAGCCATCGTCCAACTTTAAGAGGCTCTTCTGCCGAGAAAAGGCTTCTTAAACTTCAGCTTGGCTGAATAGAATGGCAGGCTCAAAATGTGGGCATTTTTGAAGAAAAAAAGTTGCTTTCTCCAGACTCCTCTTCTAATTTTCCCAAACGTCTGCTGTATTGTATTTATATAATTTATATTTTAGAAATCTGTAAATGTTTATAAATACATCCATTATTCTCTATGGCCCTTTGCCTTTACAGGTAATGGGTTGGATCCAGACCAAATTTCCCAGAATTGAAAATGTCAGTATGGAAGTTTCATACTGTAGCAGTCCACCGATCTCCTGGGGATAGGGGAGGACCATGTAGAATGTCATGAGGGGTGGGGGTCTGCAATGGGAAGGGGGAATCACTGGATACTGCCAGTTCAGTCTGGATCCTGTTCACTCTGTGTGTGTGTGTGCACGCTCGCGTGTGTGTGCACATATAGTTAATATCAGGGGTCATTTGGGGGGGACGCGGGGGACGCCATCCCCCCGGGTGAGGTGCAGGAGGGCGGGGCCTGGAGCTCCCTGCTGGTGCCCGCTGGAGGTCGCCGCCGGCTGTGGGGAGGACACACTTCCAGTGATGTCAGGGGGTGTGGCATATGCTAATGAGTTATGCTAATGAGTCCCCCTAGCTCTTTTTCTACGAAATGACCCCTTGTCAATATAAATGTGAGAGACAAAAAGAGAGAGATGCCTGATTTCTCACCGTCATTTAATAACATCTTGTTTAAGTAGAAAGCTTTAGAATGTTAAAAATCAAACTGTCTCCTAACTTCCATGAGGAATGCCTTAAATTCTGTCCCTTTACATGCCTGTGAAGTCTTGCACAGAATGTTAAATCCCCCCCAAATGAGAGTTTTTCAAAAAGGCAGCCCAAGAATATGTGCATTAAATATGTACCTCTCTGCACACTGTAGGTCTGGAAAGGAGGAGCCAAGAAGACAGTCAATCACAATGGTCTAGAGAGAATATGGTTACTGTGCCTTGTCTGCACAAATACCTGTAAAATGATACTACTGAGAAGGGAGCTTCTTCCACTATGGTCAGGGAGATGCTCCAACCAATGTCTGTTTCTAAACTATTCCCTACCATCTCTTCCCCCCAGCAGCCCGCTTTAGCCCTCTGGAAGTCATTACTTTCCTCTTCCTCCAATGGAGCCTCTTACATGGTGAAGATCAGCAAGAGGCTTGCCTTTGGGGCTCATAGGTGCCAAGCCAACATATCTGTTTACAAAACCAAAAGGGAGAAAATGTAACAGCAATTTTTGAAACAAGGAAGGGAAGAAGGGATTGCAAACCAGGATGTTTCTTGAGACTCTGGCATGTGCCATGTATGGTTGATGGCCTGCACTTGGCTTAGATGATTACAAATTGTCCAGTCCTGGTTTAGGATTTACCATGAGTGGTGGATTATGATTGAAAAGAAATAAATAATAATAGTCACTGCCCATGTGGAAATGCACCCTGCCTTTAGCCAAGGAGCAGATGGAAGAGTAATTTAAATGTAATCAAATAAACTGTCAGTCGCTACAGTTCCCTGTGAAGCGAAGGCATCTGCTGGCAGGCTACCCTGAGAGAAGAATTTTGTTCTTGATATAGATACTGTGTCCGTGGTTGTCCGATTAATTTTATGCACACAGCTCCTTGACATAAATACTCTTTCAAGCATATGAAAGCTTTTAGTTTAAAAAAAGACCAGCATAGAGATGGCAGACTTGAAAATTACAGATACAGTACCTGAATCAGGATGAAGCTTTGATACACTCTGTTGAAAAAGATAATGAATTTTTATTTTAAAAAAAGGTTTTCAAAGTATATAGAGGACAGTAAAGATAGTTTACCAGTATTCTCAGCCTCATATAAATGACATTTTTAATCAAGTGCTGTTAGTATTCAGATGTGCTTTCCTGTTTTCATATTTATATTGGACATGCTTTGATGCAACCAAAAGATCATTTCAATACCATCTGTTTATCACCGATGTCACACTTCTGTCCACTTCTTTATTGTTTTAATAGTGCTCCCTGAAAACATTCCTTTGTCCAGTTCTTCACACTTTCTTGTTTTACTGCCCACAGCTTTGGATCCAGCCAGTTTTCTTCCTTCACTTTATCCAGGTCCCTTCTATACTACAGACCCCATTCTACCAGGCTTTTGATCACATGATCATCGGCATAACTATTTTGGGTAGTCAAATAGAACCCCTCCCTCCCCTTTTCAATGGCAAAAAAAGCTTGGTTGGCTCCCACCCCTACTGTCTAAGAATATCTTTGGAATAATTTTATTTTGAAAGAAATAAGCTACAGATTTAATGTTATTTAGATTCACAAGCATGACTCCAGATTGCTACTTTTGGAATAAAACTTTTCAAAAATTTGATACTACTTAAATACTCTCCCATTGAGAGAAAATAACCTCAGTGAAATGCACACAAAAAGTCTAGCTGTGGGTGTTTTTAAATCCAGTCACATTACAGAGCCAAGCCTGTTCTGGTTTCAGCTTAAAATGATTTATTAATGCAGTCTGACTTGGTCTGTTCAAGCATTTTAATTTTGCTTGATCGGCGTGCCACTTTTGACACTGTTGATTATAACATTCTGCTTCATCATTTGTGAAATTATGGAGGCTGAGCTGGAACTTCTTTGAGCCGGTGTCAATCTTATTTGTCAAACAGATATCAATCTGTGCCTTAAGGAATTTTCTTTTTTGTCTACTCCATCTCAGAGTCTACATAGCATTACTGCATGCTGTATTTAGCATAATTTTTAAACCATGATGTGCAGAATTTCCAGTATTTAGCATAAATGATCAACCTAATCCAGACTCCCAATGCTGTGCAATTTTGCAGTGATGTATGGGGAAGATGTGTATGCATTCTACAGATGGGGGGGCGGGACCCGATATGTGGTACAATAGGAAGGGATCTATGTACATATATGGACATTAGGATTCTAACTTTTCCATGAAGTGAAAGGAGAATTAAGGAGAAATGAGGAATGTTCTAACTTTTGCAGACTAGCCAAGTAGAAACAAAAGTAAAACAAAAAGTAACTAAATTTATTATTCATGAGGATCTGGGGAAAGTAAGGGGAAAAGACAGATATGATGTGAAAAGTGCTGTCTTTCTGTAATTCTGCATGTATATGCTCAAAGAAAGAAGACCACCATATCTGTTTTATCGTCTCCTTATTTTTGGAATTATTTAAGTACATGATCTGTCATTTAAAAATGCACTTGAAAGGCTCCTCCTGAGTCATCTTAAGAACTTCTTCATAAATGATTTGTCAGCCTTTTCCTCAGTTATTCTCAGTAGACTAGTTTTAGACTCAGTAGACTCAGTAGACAAAAACTTAACAGGCCTCATTTAAATGCTATGCAACAAATTAAGTTGGGATGCTTAAGAAAGACAGGGTAAACACACACACAAGCACACACAAAACCAAAAACACTCAATTGGCCTTCCTAGGTTAAACTGAATATTAATACAAAAAAACTAGGAATAAAAAAACACATAAAAACAAAACAATTTAACTATTTCTCAAATAATATTCCTTATTATGTGAAGACTTTTCTATGAGCAACTGAATTGTCAAATACCCATCACAGCTGACTGGATATTGCATCAGTATTTTCAAAAGGGGATTTTGAAGTCACTTTAATGTCAGGAGATTGGGGGATCCCCATTTTCCCTAATACCTGATGTAAGACATTTGTACATAAATTGTATATAATTTTATTTTTGTTTCCTTCTAAAATAGCTGAGACACCAGCAAATATTGAGGCAGATTGGAGAAAACACCTCTGTTTACATATAATTAGTATCTTTCATAGGGATGGGCACAAATCAGGAAAATGTGGTTTGGTTTGGTTCATGGTTCATGGCATTTCCAATTCGTGAACCACAAACCATTGTGTACTTTTAGATGCCAAACAAACCAGTTCAGTTTGTGAGAATGCAACAGAACACCCCTCCTGGTGTGCTAGAGAAACTAAACTTGCAGGGGATTTCTAGATGACTATCCTCTACCTGTCCTCCAAGGTTGGTAAGGATTAGATTTATGGGGTTTGAGTTATACCACCACCCCCAGTGCCCCAGAAAAGTGATTTCTGGGGAAATTACAGGTGCAGGTTCAGGGGGTTCGGGCACATATAAAACAGAACCTGTGCAAGACAGAGACAATAAATGAACAGGGGACTTCCCCCTAATGCTCCTCTACATGACTTCCAAGTTATATGCAGATTGTACTTAGGAGGTCTGAGTTATGGCCCCCCAAAGAAGATGTCCCCAGTAAAGTGCTTTTGAGGGAAATGTCAGGCGCAGGTTCAAAACTGTACAGAATGGACCCCCAGCAAGCTACACACACCAAACACACAGAGAACCTCATCCTGCTGCCCACTCCTCTACAATCTTTCCAAGTTGTGGGGGATTACATTTCTGGGGTCCCAGTTACAGACCCCCCCCCAAAAAAAGGTCTCCCCGGTGCTCTCTCTGGAAAAGACAGTTGCTGTTACAGGAGTCTACAGAATGGTTCAGGAACCAGCTAGTGACCCCAAACTCAAAAGGCAACTTCAAATGGGCAGACACCCCCCCCAGCCAGACACTGAAAAGAAGAAAAGCATCCCCCCTATCCTCGCAGCCCTTCCAAGCCTCCAAAGGCAGGTTCTGAATGACAGAAAGGCAGACATACCCAGAATTTTGATGGGGGGGTTTTTCCTCAAAGTAAGCCCATAACAGCTTGGCAGATACCCTATTCACACAAAACAAACAAGGGAAGCATGTCCAAAACTCTTACTGTGCCCCCACCAGGGCTGAAACATGCAAGTCCAGACCAGAGCACACCCATCAACCATGGTGAATTCTTATACTCTGTAGAGGAAAAGAAACACATGTTGAGCTGGCTAGGATACCCTCAATTCTCCAAAGGCAGATTTCTAATGCCAGAAAGACAGACATGACAATAGTTCCAACATGGGCTCCCCAAAGTAACCCCACAGCATCTTGGCAGGTACCCCATCCACACCAGACAAGCAAGGAAAGTGTGCCAACTACTCTCACAGTCCCCCCCCAGGGGCTGAAACACACAGGTCCAGAGCTCACCCCTCAACCAGGGTGTATTCTTCTACTCTGTAGAGGAATGGAAACACATATCAAGCTGGCCAGGCCACCCCCAAGTCTGCAAAGGCAGGTTCTGAATGACAAAAAGGTAGACATTCACAGAATTTTGACAGTGGCTACCCAAAGTAACCCCATGACAACTTGGTGGACACCCTAGCCAAACAAGACGAAGATGAAGACGAAGATAAAAACAAAGGTGAGGAGATTGGATTTATACCTCGCGCTTCACTCAGAGTGGCTTACAATCTCCTTTCCCTTCCCCTCCCCACAACAGACACCTTGTGAGGTAGGTGGGGCTGACAGCACTCTTTCGAGAACTGATCTTGAGAGAACAGCTCTGAGAGAACTAGTGATAGACTCAAGGTCACACCAGCAGCTGCATGTGGATGAGTGGGGAATCAAACCCAGTTCTCCCAGATTAGAGTCTATGTTCTTAACCATTACACCAAACTGGCTTTCAAACAAGGGAAGTGTGCCCACAGCTCTCACAGCCCCTCCCCATGGGGATGAAACACACAGGTCCACAGCACAACCATCAACTGGGATGTATTCTGCTCAGCAGAGGAATGGAAACAAATGTTGAGCTGGCCAGGCTACCCCCAAGTCTGCAAAGGCAGATTCTGAATGACAGAAAGGCAGACATCCCCAGAGTCCATGACAGCTTGGCAGGCACCCCTGGCAAGCACTGGAACACAACACTCCCAGGCCCCCTTAGACTCAAACACTTATATCCTCTTGTCACAGCTCTCCCCTAGGTGAAACTTCTGGTTATTCACCATTAGCAGAACACAGGCCATGTCTGGTCTATGACTGTAATAAACTTGAAAAAAAACTGTTGGCCTGTATTCTCACTTCTTTACAGAATTCATGCTTCCTTTCCCTTCCCCTCCCCACAACAAACACCCTGTGAGGTAGGTGCTCTGCAATACTGCCTGATATTTGGGGATCACAGATACAGACCAGCTGGAATTGATATATTTTTTAAATAAGGATTGTTTTTTCTGTTGACTTAATTAAAAAAAAAACTTATATATTTATTGTATATCCCTGTTGTAAGCCACCCTGAGCCCTGCCCGCAGAGGAGGGCAGGCTAGAAAACTAAAAAATAAATAGTACATGTACAAGACCACCTGTTGTGAATTGTACAAAAACAGTGGGAAGGGGAAGTCAAACAGCTTGCTTGTAAAGGCACATATTTGTTGAGGTAGATATTTGCTGAAGTGGCTGTTCGAAGAGGTAGGTGCTGTATTATAAGGTAGATGTTTCATGAGGTAAATGTTCTTTCAGGAGGTAGATGTTGTGTTGTGAGGTAGCTGTTGTTTAATGAAGTACGTATTGAGTAGGGGAGATTAAAAAAATAAAGAGGATGTCCAGGGGCTTTCTCAGTGTTTTAAGCCACCCTGAGCCCTGCTTGTAGGGAAGGACTGCCTAGGAAAACCAATTAATTAATTAAACAAGGTATCCAGTAGCTAGGCCCCTCTGCTCAGAGCCTCGAGACCACCTAATACCCAAACTCCAGCAGAGGAGAGGAGTTCACAATCAGAAAGAATTGTCCAGGGGTGAAAGTCCCAGCCCCACTCACAAATCTTAACAAGAAGGTAGTCTGCTTTCAACAATTCCCTGCCTCTCTAACTGCCAACAACCAACAGAGGAGAGGCTGCAGAGCTGAGCTGAGAGTGTCTATATAGCATTCGGATCCCATAGAGCAGAATGTGAACGCTGTTATTGGCAGCCAGCAGTACCTGTTAAGCTTTGGAAGGCCCCTCTTGGTGTTTCCAAGGCTGGAGAATTCTTCCCCCTCGTTGCTTTGAAGTCTGGTAAACAGTTTATTTGAGTGGAGACAGTCTGTCTGGAAATATATCAATTTATGAACCACAACAAAGAACTTGAAAGTTCATGGAAAGTTTGTGCAGGTCACCCTGTCACAAACTTCACTTTGCAAACCATGAACCTGCCAAAATTCATCACAAACTTTCCTTCATGAGCTAGTTCATGCCCTCCCTACTCTTTCACAGAGGGGGGACATGGAGTCATATGCGAGTGGATTTTAACACCTTTCCTTGGGCTCTCAAGAGTGTTTGGGCAGTACATTTAATGAAAATTGGAGCATATGGGCAAGGGAAGTTAAACCCTTGTCCCTGCTTTATCTTATTGGTTAATTTCATTAATTCAGCAAGTGAAAAGGTTGAATAAAGGTTGTAAGGGTCTAGAGTCTCTCCTTACTCATCTATCACTGGAAGGGAAAGAAAGCATGATCCACTTTTTAAAAATTCCCATTCCAGCTGAGCTTCTGCCTTTATCCGTTCCCCATTTGTGAAGAGAGTGACCTGTTTATTCTAGTTTCTTTAAAGTGCCACAAGACTCCTGTTTATGTTCAAAAATGGGTATGATCTTGATCAGTAATTACCTAAAAATGCATCCTTATTTGACATCATCCTAATGATACACCTTTAAAATGTTCCTCCTAGACACTATTAATTACTGTAGTTTTTCTCTACACAAAACTGTCTACTTAGAGTGTATAGTTTGCAGGTCCTGACAGACCCTCTTTCAGATGCTTGTAATACATATTTGATTACAAAAAAGTTACTATAATGCAATTTTTTTTAAAGAAGGACCTATTTTGCACGGGTGTTTTGCCTTGCTTTCACCATGCATGTCCATTGGGTTTTCTTTTCCATTCTGCATTGATCCACACACACACATATACTTCAGCCCTCATGTCTCTTTCCAGTTGCTGTTTCCCCGGGTTTTCTGAAAGTGGTTTTGTGCTGATTTCCCCCATATTTTACTGCTGAGCCTAAGGTAATCAAAAAACATACACATTCCCTCAGATTTCCCCCCTGCCTTTTTGACACCCCACTTAGGTCACTCCCCACCTACACTGAGGTTGTTCCACCCACTCTGCACCTAGTGCCATCCTCGCCCCTTCCTTGGTGCACGAGCTCCATTCTCCCCTTGTTTTTGAATTTTAAAAATTTAAAGTGGGTGGGAGTCTGGGAAGCCTGACTCTAATGATGCTTTCACACACCTTGGATAATGTCCCAGGCATGGAATGGGGAATGTCTCTTCAACTCTGGGTGACTTTAGGCATGTAGACAGAAGGCGGATTCCAGGGGAGCCATGGTGGGAGGGCAAGAAAGCAGGGTGTAAAACATTGCAATGTCTCTGCAGTGGGGCCACCTCATCCCACCCACCCAGGTAAGGGTATGCTACGCAAGCGTAACTTTTATGCTGGAGAGATAAGAGGCTGTTTTGTTTTCACAACCTTGGGATGTTTGCAGAAGAAGTCCCTGGGGGGGGGGAAGAGATGTGACACTTGATGTCTGTTCTTTTGGGAGGGATGATGTTCTATGGGGGAGTGTGTGGATACAGACAGAGCTAGATACATTGCTCATCTGTGTTGCTGTGGTCTTTCAGAAGTTGAGTTTTCCTCACAGGGAAGATCACAGGAAGCATTGTGGGTCTGGTGATTTTGGGACCCAAGAGCTTTGATTTTGAAGCTTGTTATTGGATCTCAAACTTGGCTTTGCTTGTTGGTGTTTTGGATATGGACTCAGATCCCATGGAACCAAATTGGGGTGGGGGGGTGGAAGCTTCAGTGCAGTCAGATGCCCATTTTATTATTTTTGGAAATCAATTCCACTGAATATCACGAGGCTCACTTCTGCCAGAGGACTCCTCCACCATACAAATTGCAGCCCCATGGAGTTGCAGCTGACTTTGCACATGGGTGCACACACACACACACACACAGCATGCAATGCCAGTTTCAGTGGTTTCTACAATGCATTCTGTACACTCAACATGTCCCCCCCCCCATTATGAGATCATGTGACTCTCCCATTTTTCACAGTGGCTGATAACAGAATGCACCACAATATGGAATGCACCACAATATGGTTTCACAGCTGCTTGTCAGTTTAAAAAAAAGGCTTGTCAGTTTCAACATTGGTTTTCCCCCTCCTTTTGTTTGTGTTCCTTTCTCTTCCCTTTCATCCAATGAACTAATGCTAAAACGTATCTGGAAAACCTGAACCATGAGGATTTAAATGGAGGGCGCTTGCTGGATACTACTGCGCAGCTGCAATAGGGCAATTGCATAAATTAAAACAAAACTTCAGATGCCACCCCCACACAAGTGACATTCCAACCTGATTTAGAAAACTGTGGGGGGGGGTTTATTGTAGCTGCGGAATAAATATACAGGAGGAAAAGGAATGATGCGTACGGCAGGCACAGAATCCAAAGTCAAGCTTAAAGTCTAGCTTAAAGGCTTGACTGCTCGGATTCTCTGCAGCAAGCTGTTCATGCATAATAGGCCAAAGTTCTATAAACCCAAACCTTTTGAAAATAATTAAAGTAGGCTTCACATGACATCTCTTTCCATATCACAATGCTTGTAACTCTTCTGTTTCACTGTATCATTTTAATGTACCATTTCATCATAAGTAAGCACCTACATCTCAAGATCCTTCTCAGTGTGACAGACGCTACATTTTCTCAAAGAACTTCCTTCTGTCTCCCACAGATAAGGTAGCACACAACACACAACACATTAATCTCTCTCACAGTACATCCCCAAACTTAATTACTGCCTCAGCAGTGCTGTCAAATAGTGTGTGAATAGGTAGATGTACTGAGGCTAAGTGCTTTATGTTTATGGGGCATATCCGAACCCCTAATTAAGGCATTCTCTTAAACTGTCCTTCACCTTCCATTGGTAAACTTCCTTTATGTCCAAGACTGTCATCTGAAATTGACTGAAATCAATATATATGCTTCCATATTGGACATATTTAAAAGAGATATTGATAGGAGAAAAACATTACTTTTTGCAATGAACAGTAATAAAAACCCTCTGCATAGAAACAATTTCTTAGTAACTGCTTCTTATTCAAGATAAGTCCTAGTGAGATTTAGTGGTTAGAGTGTAAGATTAGGATCTGCAAGACTCAGTTCAAATTCCCACTCTGCCATTAATCTAGCTGGTCAGTCACACATTCTCAGCCTAACCTACCTCACAGGGCTGTTGCATAGATAATGTGTGGAATAGAAAACAACATACTCCACCCTGAGTTCTTTGGAGGAACTGCAACATAAAAATCTACTAGATAGGAAAATTATAAAGATGGAAAGGTTATATAATGAGCATCAGTAAACTGTCCATAACCATGATTTGACATACAGCCTCTGGGTTGGATAAATATAATTTATTCCACTGAGTGGCAACCAGCAACAGAGTTTTGTCAGTGGTAGCACCCTATCCGTGGCATGTCTCTCCTCCTTAACTAGCACCAGCTTTACTAGCATTTTGGGCACCAGGCTAAGATGATGTTATCCATAAGGTTTAACTCAGCTTCTCCTTTTCACTGTTCTGTTTTAGCCTGGTTTTCTCTCTCTCTCTCTCTCTCTCTCTTTTACCTGCTGAAATTTTAATGGGTTTTATGCCTATGTTTGTTTCATCCTGCTGGTTTTAACAGTCATATGAGATGGTTTTACTGCTGGATCTAGGCTACACTGAATGATCTTTAATATATTCCGGTGTTCTCAGTGCAGGGTTTTGAAATAGCAACAGACATAAAAACTGCTATCTTAGCACCAGGCAGATTTATGGCCATCAAGTAGCTAGCAGCATCTTGCATGAGTCATAACACTGGCTGCTACTAGCCACTCAGCTTCCACTGCTCAGAGTGCTGCCCCCAACTTTCTGCAGCCCCTTTTCAGTGCCCTCTGGAAAGGCATCGTGTCTACTCTCCCTTGATAGCTAATTCCACAGCAGCTGCCTTTAGACCTGTGACTAACAGCTTTATGAACTGTGACCAGTCAAGCAGCCCTTAATCTTCATTCAGTGTGCTTGCTTAATTAATGCCCAGCTCTACTAATATGGCCCTGACCTGGATAGTCCAGGCTGTCATGATCTCATAGATTTCAGAAGCAAAGTTGGCCCTGATTAGTACTTGGACGAGAGAACCCCAAGGAAGCCCAGCTCACAATGCAGAGGCAGGCAAACCACCTCTCCTCATCTCTCTCCTTGGAAACCCTACAGGATTGCCATAAGTAACTGCAACTTGAACACACTTAGCATACAAGCACTGTTAATGGGCAGAGTCATGATTATACTGCCCATTCCGTATCATTCAAGCTTCCTGTATGGGTGAGATTATTCTGGAAATGAAGAGACATATCACCCTTATATTAATTTAGCTGAAATTTCTTTTCTGCATGTTATTGACATTTCTGCTGACTTAGCACTAAAGGCCTTTGTAAAGTGAACCCGCAAGCATGGGCAGAGAGCTTTCCAGCTGATTTACATAATCTCTGCATAAACCTTCTGCACCTTTGCTTACATAATTTATATATTCTGTATGTGTGCATGTGTATATCCCTAGCTACGGTTGTCCAGGACTCCAGCTATAGTGGGAGCCCTCCCACCCCCTGCTGCCATTGCCTGCCACCACTCAACAGAGCAATGAGAAGAAATTAATGGCAAAATGGGGGGGCAGGATTAGCACCCCTGTCGTGATGATGTCATTTCCAGCATGACCCAGAAGTGAAATAACCACATCAGCTGACACCCCAGCATTTGCCCAAAATGTCACCCCAGCATGATGATGGCACTTCTGTGTCATGCCAGAAGTGACATCATGACACCTGGGGTGGCAATTGCCCCCAATAAATCCTCACCTTCCCTGTCTCCCACCAGTTGCTAGGCTGCTCCTGGCAACCCAAGCAGCCCAGTGATGTAATATCAAGTTTTGTAATGTGGCAGGTCAGATGGGCAAGCTAGATCCATCTAGAACTGCATAATGGAGTCCAAAATCCAGTCCCAAAAGTCAAATCAGAGAGCCATTACCATAGGGGTTGTCCAGAGAGCATAGTCAGAAGGTCCAAGGGTCACACTCAAATAGAGGGTTCAGAAAGCCTAAGTCAAAGATCAGAGCCAGTCCAAGGTCACATAAGTGAAGCAGGTCCAGGAGCTATGACGACTGAATCTAGCAAAATAACTCATTCCTTCCACAAACAAGCAGACTCCCTGAGCTGGTTTTGTAGGCATCCAACTAATGAGCCTTGTTAACAGCCGACTGCTGAAGCATAATTCTGCAACTACTCTGAGACATTATCAGCAAGCAGCTGACAATGAGTCAGGAGCTGAGAACTGTCATCTTTCTCACAGCTCCCTTCTTGACTGCTGCCTTCAGTGCTCATAGGGTGGAGGCGAGCCTGGTGGACTGCTGATGCTTAATTGAGGTTCACCTGCTGTATCAGAGCTGAGTGCTGGTGGCTCTGAGTCAGCTGCTGATTGTGAGTCTTGTCTTCTGCCAGCTCAGAGCTGGCCACATGAAGCTCTCCTTCTCCTGAGTAGTTCACGTCTCCTGAAGAGTCTCAGTTGCTGCTGAGCTCTGGCTGGCATACTTCTCCTATAATATTTTTTAAAAATTTTCATAACAAACAAAGATAAAATTGGAGTACAACATTTCAGTCTTTCTTTTCCTCTATTAAACTATCTCATACATTAACTAGTTCTATATCATTTTTCCACCTACTGTTATCCTGTCCTTATATATAAAAGCATTTTCGCACGGCAACATTCTACGCCTGCAAAAATCAGTTGGCTCTGTGATATGTCAATCACAAGGTGTCTCTATCCACTGGCTGTGTTGCCTGAGTTCTCTCCCACCCACTGCAGCCTAGGCCATTCTTCTCTGATTGGGCCAGCGTTTCAAGGTCATTTGCATATGAAAGCTGATTGGACTTCATTCCATTCCGCACATCAAACTCCCCCCCCCCCCTTTGCATATGCGACCTGGTGTATTCTGAGGTAAAATATGTCCTCACCCACAACACATCACTTCCCCTTCAAAAGAAACAAACCCAATAACACAGCCACACCACACCACAAAAAAGACAGATCACACCACAAGCAGAATACCACAAGGCAAAAAATGATAGGAAAAGGTGCCAGCAGTCACCCCATTACTGCCACAGATATGTACCTGAGAGAGGGAAAGACTGCCCTTTCCCTAGGCAGAGGCTGGGGGGGGGATGTAAACCTGAAGATAGACAGGCAGATAGCTGATGATTTCCTGGAAAGGACATAGGGTTGCCAGCTCCAGGTTGGAAACTTCCAGGATATTTTAGGGATGAAGCCTGCTGAGGGTGGGGTCTGAGGAGGAGGAAGAGGGGGACCTCAGACAGATACAATGCCATAGACCCCACCCTCCAAACAAGCTGTTGCCAATCTTCAGGTGACAGCAGAAGAGCTCTTAAAGCTCTGGTGCTAATGCAAAGTGCTGGGGATATGTTGCATTCTGGCAGGGGACGCTGTGAGTGTAGAAAATGAATGTGGACAGAGTAGTGTTTTGGAAAAACTTTAGGAATTGTCCATTTACCATGGGGCACCCATCAAGAGCCTCTGACATTTTCTCCCTTGCCGCAATGTTATGTTAAATAGTTAATAAAGTGGCCCTTGTTTACTCCAAACTGTTATCTGTCTCGTTATTCCAACTGGGGGGGGGGCAATAAAGACCTATGGAACACAGTAACAGAAATTGCAAGGGTTTTTTTTGCCCAGACAAAAGGATTAAAGGGTGGCATGATAAGAGTCTTCGTATATTTACAAGGCTGCTTCAAAGAAGATAGAGAACGCGTCTCCTTTTCTTTGCTCCATTGGGTACAATACATTTTAGATAACAGGAGGTTACATATTAGGTATATACTTTATCTGATCATAGTTGAACATGTCACCCTGAAATGTCACAGGATTTTTTTCCAACATAATTCTTGGCTAGAGGCAGAAATAAAGAGCAAATGGTGAAGACCAAGGGACAATGCGTCTTCTGATGAGTCAAAGGGAAGCAAGTTTTATTAATAGGGTAAAACAAGGTAAGAAAATGCAGAACTTCATTCAACGTAAAAACAAAACCATAACCATGGTGGCATGACGTTTAGATCAAGGCTGTATATGGTATGAGAAAAAGGGTTAATCCCTCCTCTACCATATACTTTTCTGCATCCCCATTTACATAGTGGCAAAATACAGCCATTGATAATTTGCCTACCTTTTGAAGGAGTTCTAACAATGCAGGGGTGGGGTGGGATTGATTTAGTGTGGTCATTTTATTTCAAAACCCCACTTTAAAGCTGCACCAAAAAGTCTTTCTTCCTCTCTGTGTTTGAAACTTCTTTTTTTGCTGATACATATAAATGATTAATTTCCTGTTTCTCATCCCCCTCCATTCTTTCCCTTGTCTAATTGATGGCTTATTGTATACTATAGGTGTGCCCACTCACTCTGCTCACCAGCCCCATAGCTTGCTGTTCTATCAATATTTAACAGAAATTTGAATACTAAACGAGCAGTTCTGCCTCCTGCCCAAACCACAGCAGCAATAACTGATAAGGCAACAGAAAATAGTGACCATCTTCTTCAGTAAACAGAAGGCAAAATTAGATGTATAACAAATGTTAGGGGTGTGCAATCTGCTTGAAATGTGGGTCATCTTTAGTGGACAGGTAGCACCAGTTTCCTTGCAATTTTGGTGTTCTTTGGTTGAAAAACTCTACTCCCCCTCAAAAAGTCCCCTATAGGGAATAATGGCTGAACCACCAGTCTGGCTCACTTTTTCTTTCCTCCCTCTTTTGTGGGTGCAGGACCCTTTTCCAGGAATGTTCCCCCCTCCTTATGTTACTTTGGTCCCCTTGGTACAAAAAAGTTTTCTAGATATCAGCATACACTGAACTATATACAATTTCATAAACTGAGAAATTCAGTGGTATGATTGAAATTAGGATTACAAATAAACGTATTTTAATTAAGTACATTTTTATCCTGCTCTTCCTCCAAAGAGCAACAAACATTGTTCCCTACCTCTGTTTTATTCTCACAACAACAATTCTGTGAGGTAGATTAGACTGACAGAGAGTGACTTGCCCAACAGCAAGCTTCCATAGTCAGGTTACTCATGAAGTGGGGGTACAGACCTGGGTTTTACAGATCCTAGCCCAACACTCAAAACTATTATACCACTCTGGTAATTACTACATAAAAAGCACACCATTATCGCTTTGGGAACAGAATTTGAAAACTGGAAGTATGCACAAAACTTGTCTTCAGGAATGGTTGTTCAAAGAATAAAGGAAAGGTGTCATGGGCCAGCCACAGCTCAGCAGGAGCAGTGACTCCTCCGGAGAAGTAGGCCAGAGAGGAGAGGCGGGGTTTCGGCGCAAAGAGAACGGGCACACCTGGAAGCTCTCCCAAGGGTTGACCGGATCGCTGGCTTCCTTAGAGGGGTTCAAAGGCTCCCGAATTCCAATGAGTTCCCCGTAGAGGAGCTCATTGCAAGGGGCTTGATTTGGACCCCTCAGCAAGCAGCAGCAAGCAGGCGGAGATCCGAATGTGCCCCAACGCAGGAGCCGGCTGAGTGCGCCCATGTTGACATGGCTGTGCATAGTCATGACTGCCCTGATGGAGGGGGGAGAAGCTGGGACCTCATCCATAACATCGGGGGTTTTTTTTAATTTTAAATTTAAAATACAATCAATAGCTATGAGTCGAAATAGCAGCAAAAATAAAATCGGGAGGGGGACACATTCATGATATCTGAGGAGTTTCCTCAATACAAGTGATAAACTTGTGGATGAGCAGGAGCGTTCAGCATTGAAGCAAATGTGACAGCCTCAGTTGATGTAGAAATACTCTTAATTGGTTTAGTGGATGAAGCCACTTATCACCCCATGTTGTCAATAGATTGCACCATCAACCAAACAGTAGCCCTTCATATTTTGGTTTTCTTATTTGTTCCCAGTCGAATTTATCTATGTTGATTTTCTCTAATACAGGGTACCATTTATCCATGGGGTTAAGCTGGTGATACTCAACATGTGTAGTATTTGTCCAGGACGAGATTTTCTCTTGTAGGAAAAAATCCCAGACTTTGTGCAACCATTGTTGCATAGTTGGGATGGAATCTGCTTTCCATTTACTTGCTAACAATACTTTAGCAGCTATTAACAGAACATTGATTAGTTTTTTCTTAATTTCAGGTACACCATCTGCAAGCCAAAGGTGGAGCAAAATCAATGCCAGATCGTATGGTAAGTTATAACCTGTTAGAGCTTGGATGTTTTGTATGATGTTTTTCCAATACTGAGCAACAAATGGACACTCCCACCATACGTGTATGTATGATGCTTTCTGACCACATCGCTTCCAACACAGTGGTGAAGTAATGGTGTATATATGCGCCAATTTTGCAGGTGTTAGATACCATCTGTGTAGTACTTTCATTGCTGATTCCTGGATATTAAGGGAGTTCGATATCTTTGCATGGGTTTTCCAGATGTCATCCCATTGATCGTCCGTCAAACATCTTTTGATGTCTTTGTGCCATAGGTCCTTATGACTAGGCAGTTTTTTTTTACTGCACCTCCAGGAGTTGTTTGTAGATCTTAGCAATTAACCCTTTCTTAAGTTTATTTTCTTTTAGTAGTCCTTCGTAGTTGGTAAGTGGTTTATAAAGAGTTGACTTGAATTTGTTATCCTGGAGCAGATGTTGCACCTGTATATATTCCATCCATGCCAATTTGCCGCCACATTTCTTTTCCAATTCAAATTTGGGTAGTATTTTGCCCTTAACCGCAATGTCAATTAGCCTCGTCAAATTAGCTGTCTTCCAGTTATGGAAGGAGTTTGGTTCCAGTGCAGGTGGGA
>NW_015175434.1:191144-225830 GCF_001447785.1 Gekko japonicus
CGAATTTTACTCTGGGACGTTTGAAGTGCCAGATAAAGTTCGATAGATTTTTCTGCCATTTCGTTAATGAGGATTTAGGAAGAATTATCGGGAGGGCTCTAAAGCAGTATAAATATTTGGGGAATATATAAGATCGTATTATCTGAATGCAGTCGAGCCATGATATCGCCTTTTCGTTCCACTTCCGTAGCAGATCAGACACTTCAGCACTGATTATTTCATGATTGAATTTGATTAAATCTGCAAGATTTAGCGGCAATTTAATTCCAAGATATGGTATGTAATTCTTTGCCCATTGAAATTGGTATGTCGCTTTAAGTAGGGATATAGTATCTAGGTGTAATCTTATCGGAAAAATGATAGATTTCGTGGAATTGATTTTCAAACCTGCCACTTCACCAAATGATGTTAAGGTCTGTTGTATTTCCGGAAGAGTTGTTAAAGGTTCTGTGACGTAGATCGTGAGATCATCAGCAAAAAGGCTCACCTTGAATTCTTTTCCATTAATGCTGTGACCTTTAATTTTAGCATTATTTCTTAAGGCTTGAGCTAGAGGTTCCATAGCCATTGCAAACAGTAACGGTGATAATGGGCAACCTTGCCTAGTGCCCCAAAAGATGTTTATATTAGCTGATTTATCACCGTTTATTAAGAGTGTAGCTTTGGGCTGATGGTAAATAGCTGAAACTGCTTTACTAAACGCAACTCCAAAGTTCATCTGTTGCATGATCGATTTCAAATAGTTAATTTCTAAAGTATCAAAGGCCTTTTCAATATCCAGCATCAAAAGTAATGAGTCTACCTGTGGGCGAGCCTTGCCATAACATCGTGAGTACATCTTAAAGCAACAATATCAGAAAATCTACCACCCATAGTTAAAGCCCCTTTAAAGTTTAAAAAGACAATGGAATGGAAGGGTGATGAATTTACTTCCTGCCCCCCTCCTTCCTTTCCGGAGGCTACGAAGAGAACTCAAAGCAATTTCTCAAATAGCCTCTTGGGCAAAGAAAATAAAGAGACTCTAAGACATTTAGAGACTTCTCTAAGACTGTATTTTGTGGAATATAAAATATAAAACTGAAGAAAAACCAGTTGAATTTGACACTGAATCTTGGTAAAAAGAAACGGAGTCTCCCCCCTCCCTTTTCCCCCTAGTCTGGAAATAAAAAGCAGCTGGAACAACATGAAAAATTTCTAAAGCATTAAACCAAAGCTGCTGAAATAAGGACTAAAGTTGTTTATACTTTAGATAAATGAAATATGAAGACTTGATCTTTCAAGGGGAAAAAGAAAATTGGACTTTACCTTGATTTTCTCACTTATTACATTCCCATAACAATTTTATGTTTTCCTTTGCCAAAACTATGGATCTCCATTTTGTTCTGATCTCAATGTCTTGAAATGTAAATAATAGATAACATTCCCAAGTTATGTTATGACTATAACTATTGTTGATATATGCTTACTATTGTTGATTATATGCTTATTAGACATGGTGCCATTGTAAAACTTTGTTGGAAAATATCTTTGGTTTTAACAAGTTGTTGAAAAAATTCCGGGCTCTACCCTGGAAGATTTGGACCAGGCGTTGCAGGATGTGGCAGGATGGCTTAGGTTAAGTTGGCTGAAATTGAATCCAACGAAGATGGAGGTCTTGTGCCTAGATTGGAGCGGTCCAGGGTTAGGGGCCCCACTTCTGGCCTTTGGTGGGGCGCCGTTGGTGCCAGCGCCGGGGGTCAGGAGTATGGGAGTCCTCCTGGATGCCTCCCTGACAATGGAGGCCCAGGTAGCAGCCACTGCCAAGGCAGCCTTTTACTATCTTCGGCTGATTAGGCAGTTGGTCCCCTTCCTCGAACGCAATGATCTGGCGTCAGTGATCCACGCTATGGTCACCTCAAGGCTAAGCTAGTGCAATGCTCTCTATATGGGGCTGCCCTTGGGGCAACTCCGGAAACTGCAGCAGGTGCAGAACACGGCGGCCAGGCTGTTGATTGGCTTCCCCAGGTGGGAGCACATCCAGCCTGTGCTGAAGTAATTGCACTGGCTTCCAATAGCATTCCGGATTCACTTCAAGGTGCTGGTTTTGACATTTAAAGCCCTTAATGGTCTGGGACCTGCCTACCTGAGGGACCGCCTTTCCCCATATGTTCCCCCAAGTGCACTGCGATTGGGAACGCAAAACCATCTGCCCCTCCGGGCCTAGGGACGCTAGGTTAGCAGTAACTAGGACCAGGGCATTCTCCCTGGTGGTGCCAATGCAGTGGAACAAGCTCCCTCAGGAGATCAGAGCTTTATGGGACCTCCAGCAGTTCCATAGAGCAGTTAAAATGGAGCTATTCCACCAAGCGTTCCAATAAGAACTGACTATGCCGGTAGTGTCACGCTAGCACTTTATCACAGGATGTATTCGCTGGGATTTTATGGAATTGTTATATGTGTAATTGTTGGTTAACTGTATGTTTTTAAATTGTTTGTAAGCCACCCTGAGCCGCTTCGGTGGAAGGGCGGGGTAGACATTTAATAAATAAATAAATAAACAAAAATGGATTGCACAGATAGACTTCAAATGGTGCCAGAGGCTTTATTTTCAGATACAATGGAACTTATAAGCATTGAATTATTACAGGTCTCCCTAAAGGATTTGCATATTTAATTCAAAACACAGCTATGGTAGCTGTAAAGAGGGCAGTCAAAGAAATTTTTTACCCTACATAAGAAGAAACAGAAATGCTGATGCAACAAACTAAGAAGGAGACAGTTCAGATAGCCTGGAAAGAAGAGGAAAAAAAGACATGACTGTGTAGAGGATAATGAGGAAACCTACAATCAAGATGACATGATCCACAGAATCGAATTTGTGCATATAAGGAGAAATAAAAGTTCCACAAATGTGTATCAGAGACCTTATAAAAGAACCATTGGTGATTAAATGGCCAAAATAAGGAGTCACATGTCACCTCAGAGAGACAAAAGAAACCAACACTTGGATCCACAAACTATTCCAAAGATTGAGTACAGATGTTTATACTCAGAAGATTTCTACACCTATAAGGGGGAAAGATACAAAATTAAGACTTTAAAACTTAAGAGGAGAAATCAGAAAATTAAGAACACGAAAGCTACAAAAGGGATGGGAAATTTCTGAGGGAATTTCTGAGATTGATAATTGAGTAAGACCATTACAATATTATCCAGAAGAAAATAAAAAACTATGCCTTTTTATACATCCAAAGAAAGAATTTAACAATATGTTTAGACAACATCTATAATAGTAGAATAAAAGAAACTGTTTACTTATGTATTTGCAAATATTATATGACTAGGAATAAGGCCCATTGTGGAAATACATACAATGAGCTCTAGAAAGAGGCTCTGGGTGGGTGCCCTGGTCTTTGGCACTCAGCGTCAATTTGCTGTGGTGACCTCAGCAGGGTGTAATGACACAGAACTAACTTTAGGGGAACTGATCTCTGTCATCTGAAGAGCAGTTGTAATTCTGAGTGATCTACAGCCCTCCCCTGGAGATTGGCAACAATGGTTCCCCAGGAGAAAATGGCTGGTTTGGAGGGTGGAGTCTATGGCATTGTACCTGTCTGAGGTCCCACCCCTCCTCAAACCCCACCCTCTCCAGGCTCCACCCCTCAAATCTCCAGGAATTTCCCAGCCTAGAGTTGGCAAGCCTATCTCCTTCCCAGCCAGCCATCAACCAACCTTTATGTGCCCCTCTGACTTCAGCTTTCCATCTCCTCCCCCCTCCCTCCTGGAGAGCACTTGTAATGCTAAGTGATCTCCAGCCACCACCTGGAGATTGGCAACAATGTTTCCCCAGGAGAAAATGGCTGGTTTGGAGGGTGGAGTCTATGGCACTGTACCTGTCTAAGGTCCCACCCCTCCTCAAACCTCACCCTGTCCAGGCTCCACCCCTCAAATCTCCAGGAATTTCCATACCTAAAGTTGGCAACTTTATCTCCTCCCCTCTCAGCAGCCTCTTCCTAGGCAAAGTTCTGTCTTTCTCGTTAGTGCGGAGCAAAGCAGCTTACTTCATTCTCCTGTTCCACTTTGTGATCTGTACAGCAAACCTGCAAGGTAGGTTAGGCAGAAAGTCTGTAGCCGGTCCAAAATTCCCAAGGCAGCTTCCATAGAGACTCTTGCTGAACAGGAGCAAGCAGCCAGGGCTAGTGAAGTAATGCCAATCAGAAGCCGTGAAGTCACCCTGAAAGTGCTGGCAGGCCTAGGGTTGCCAACAAAGACAGATTGATGCAAAAGAGGATGGAAAAGTCTCCATATCTCTATTTTGCCTTAAATTGGTTTTTATGCAACTGCCACCCCAAACCCCCTCAGCCACTTAATCACTGCCCAGCCTTTACAAAATACTAAGCTTTTTTGCCCTCCCAGCGGGGGGGGGGGGGATGATCACTGAGGGTAATAGGGCCACAACAAAGCCCCAGCAGCCTCACCGACTGCCAAATTCAGACCTCCCCAGACCCTCAATGAAAGTTCCAGGCTTAACAGGGAAAGGCTTGGATTTTTGTCCCTTCCTATGCCTGGATTTCTGTTTTTTGCCTCTTTTCTTTTCTTCCTTTTTTTAAATAAACAGGCGTGCCACCACCCCATCAAGAGGGACAGTGCCGCCACCACAATCCATTGCCGCAGCCGCAACCCATTCCAAGTGATCGCCAACTGCCCACCACCACTGCGATCACCCGGCTGCTGGCCAGAAGCTCCTGGACCACGCTGCCGCGATCTGCACCGCCACGTTGGTCCCAGGCCGCCGGACTGATCACCGCCAAGCCCCTCAGCTGCCTCGCTGCCGACCACAAGCAAAGGCCAGGAGGTGAGCAGCAAGACTTCGTGCTTCAATGAGCACGATCCAGGGACTGTCCTTGGGCAGGAGCAGAGCCTGGCGGTTTAGCCGAGCCGGCTCCACCCACCACGCCCACATCATGACGCTGTGTGTCATGCTTCTGTTGCTGCCCCGGCTCCTCCAGGGCAGCAAAAGAGCCCCCGGACCTCACCAGGATTGCTGTGAGGCCGGGAACTCTAATGTGTATAATAAGGATGGGCCAAGATATGAAAGGTGATGAGAGCAATGGGACCTTCAGGGCCAGCCTAACTTATCACTTTAGATCATTGGGGGGGGGGTCTCCAAATGCAGCCTTCAGCCAAAGATAGGTGAGCTTCCCCCAGCTCATCATTCCAGTCCTTCACTTCTTCCACCCCTAGGCTTTACCAGTTTTTCTGCTGAGGTTTATTTTGTACCTGGCTACAATTGTAGTGAGCTATTTTCATTTTGATTGCAACTGTGAAAGCCTTACTCGCTTAAGTTCCCTTCTGGAATGAGGCAAGATGAGACTTAACGCCCTCAGCACAGTCTTCCAAATAGGCTAAGATAAGTGGTAGCACTGCCTATGTTTGGAGCTAGGGTGGAGTTATAGATAGAAGTGATAGAAGTAACACAAGCACTGATAGAAGTAGCCCAGGAAAAAAAGGATGTTTTAACAATGATGCAGATCAGCATTATACATAGCCAGTTTAACCCAATCTCATGTCTTGTGCCTTCCTTTTGGAGTAGCACTCAACCAGAAAAACATCTACTTCTGCTTCATTGACTACTCTAAAGCCTTTGATTGTGTGGATCACAACAAACTATGGCAAGTCCTTAAAGAGATGGGAATACCAGACTACCTCACATGTCTCCTGAGAAACTTGTATAAGGGTCAAGAAGTGACAGTTAGAACCGGATATGAAACAACTGATTGGTTTAGCATAGGAAAAGGAGTACAACAAGGATGTATATTGTCACCCTGTTTATTTAATTTATATGCAGAGTACATCATGCAAAATGCCGGCCTGGATGAATCACAAGTCGGAATTAAGATTGCCAGGAAAAACATCAACAACCTCACATATTCAGATGATACCACTCTAAAGGAAGAAAGCGAAGAGGACCTCAAGAGCCTCTTGCTGAGATTGAAAGAGGAGAGCACAAAAGTATACTTGAAACTCAACATCAAAAAATCTAAGATCATGGCATCCGGCCCCATCACTCATTAGCAAACAGAAGGGGAAGTCATGGAAACAGTGACAGAATTCACATTCCTGGGATCCAAGATCACTGCAGGTGGTGACTGCAGCCATGAAATTAAAAGATGCCTGCTCCTTGGGAGGAAAGCAATGGCAAACCTAGACAGCATAATAAAAAGTAGAGACATCACCCTGCCAACAAAAGTCCATATGGTTGAAGCAATGGTATTCCAAGTAGTAATGTATGGCTGCAAGAGTTGGACCATAAGGAAGGCCAAGCGCCAAATAATAGATTCTTTTGAATTATGGTGCTGGAGAAGACTCTTGAGAGTCCCTTGGACTACAAGGAGATCGAACAGTCAATCCTAAAAGAAATACACCCTGACTGTTCCCTGGAAGGCCAGATACTGAAGCTGAAACTCAAATACTTTGGCCACCAAATGAGAAGGGAGCACTCACTGGAGAAAACCCTGATGCTGGGAAAGAATGAAGGTAAAAGAAGAAGGGGGCAGCAAAGAATGAGATGGTTAGACAGTGTTATTGAAGCAACGAACATGAAATTAAGCATACTCCAGAGCATGACGGAAGACAGGAGGGCCTGGCGTGATGCGGTCCATGGGGTCGCAAAGAGTTGGACTCGACTGTGCGACTGAACAACAACAACAAAAATAGCTCTATGGTGCAGCCTCATTTGGAATACTCTGTGCAGTTCTGGCCACCATATCTCAAAAGGGTCATCACAGAGCTGGGAAAAGTACAGAAGAGAGGAACCAGAGTACTTACAGGGTTGTAGCATCTTCCCTATAGGGAAAGATGAAGAGTCTGGGATTTTTTTAGTTTAGAAAAGAGACAACTAAGAGAGAACATGATAAGAGCTTTATAAAATTATGCATGGGATGGAGAGGTTTGACAAAGAACTTTTTCTTCTTCTCCCCAAATACTGGAACTCAAGGGTCAATAAAGCCGATGGGCAGTAGATTCAGGACAGAAAAAAGGAAATACTTCTTTACAGAGTGAGTTATTAAAATTTGGGATTTGCTGCCAGAGGAGTTAGTGAGGCCACAGATAAAGACTGCTTTAAAAGGAGTTTAGACAGTTTTATGGAGGATAGGTCTATCAGTGGCTACTAACCATGGTGACTAAAGGGAACACCCATGTTCAAAGGCAGTCAGTCTCTGAATTCCAGTGCCAGGAGACAACATCACAGGAAAGCCTCGGCCTCTATGCCCTCCAAAGGAATCGGTTGGCCAGTGTGTGAAACAGGATGCTAGACTTGATGGACCATTGGTCATATCTATCAGGACTCTTCTTATTTTCTTAAGGCCTCATAAGTTTTATTCCCCCCTCCCCCGCTGCACTGCTGCTTTGCTCAGTTGAAAATACCTTATATATTACTGAATATATCTGAGAGCACATTCCTAGACCATTGGCTGTTGGACTTTAGCATTACAGATAATATCTCTGTGCAATTCTAAGACAGGAGTATATCAAGTAAATTAAGGGATATGAAGTACTTCTCATATAAATAACATTAGTGGAAACAAAACATAACAAACAGGTGTTAGGAAAAAACAACTACTTTAAATGATTATAATTAGAGTTCAAAATACAAAAAACTAACCAAGAGGTGTCAGAACTTAAGCACAATTTTTCAAAGCTACTCTAATATACTTAGCAGCAGCTTCCATGAGTCTTCAGTTGTAACCTGCAAGATTTTATTTATTAATTAATTATTTTTATTGATTTAATACATACCCCACCCTCCCTGCCAAGGCAGGCTCAGGGTGGCTTACAAATATTTCATAAAAATACAATTAAAACCTATCATAACATATAAACATATAACATAAAGTACCAATCATTTAAAACACATCTAAAATGAACATTATTGAGTAAACAGGAGCAAAGATTATTTATAATATGACTTAAGAGACAGTATAATTCCCATATCTTCACACCAGCTCAGTCACTTGTTATGTGGCGGTACAGGCTGAAGATAGAGATGATAAGTCCAGGACACAGACTGGCAAAGGTGGTAATTTATTTAATTTATACCCCACCCTCCCCGCCAAAGCAGACTCAGGGCAGCTTACAGACCTACTGCTATCATAAAAAAAATTAAACTGGTAAAAGAAATTAGAATCATAAAACAATTCATAAGGTGCTACATTTATATGATGGTGGAATAACTGTCCTTAATGATTGTCCACAATGGGGAATCCAGTCAGCAATAAGTATGAGGCTGGCATCAGACTCCATAATATATAGTACATTAACATGGATGCAGATGTTAAGAGCAGGCAGCCAAGAATGGATTGTAGGATACAGATTCCTTGGTTGATGTTAGACTATTAGATGCAGCATCTCAATCAAATGCTTGGTGAAGGAGTTCCATCTTACAGGTCCTGTGGAATTGTGATAAATCCTGCAGGGCCCTGATGTCCTCAGGGAGCTCATTCCACCAGAAGAGGGCTGCCACCAAGAAAGCTCTAGCCAGAACAGGGCTGGGGGGAACAAGAAGGTTTTGTGAACTTGTCTTTAGTACTCTCTGGAGAATGTGTGGGGAAAGGTGGACCCTCAGGTATGCACAGTCCCTTTAAACACTTTTGGGGAGAAGGGGGGATAGGTTACCCGCACCTGCAGTCCAAGCTGCAAAAATGAGCTTGGAGTGCAGACACGTGGCCCTGCTTCTCCCCAAAAGCATTTAAAGCATTTCGGCTTGGACTGCAGGCACGGGTGGCCACCCCTCTCCCTCCTACAATATTTAAAAGGCCCTCCAACTGATCGGCAGGCCATGTGCTCCCACTGGTCAGCTGGAGGGCCCTTTAAATCTTGAACTAGGGGTGCCTGGTCTTGGGGGGCAGGGCTTCCACCCACTGGCCAGCTGGCTGGCAGTGGGAAGGAGCCCCCTAAATCAGGGGAACCCCCACTGGGACCAGGGGTCTGGCAACCCTACTCTGAGGTATATGTGTATAAATTTGTGACACCTCAAGAGCTAGTAACTGACAAAGAGAGCGTTGACTCTCAAAAGCTTATAATCTGGAAGTCTTCTTGGTCTTTTAGGTGGTACTGAACTCTCAATCTTGTTCAGCAGCTAGTTCTGTTTCCCCCCTAAATGTCTCTATGGGAGGGGCCTTACTTTGCTCTCATTCTTTGTGTATGTGTGTTTGTATCAGTCTTCCAGTGTGTAAGTGTTTTCTCCCAGTTGGAAGCAATGAAGAGGCCTGTTATTGAAGGTAGTGGAGTCTCCCGTGTGCTGGCTTTGAGCAGGACTGAAGGGTGATCTGATAACCACACCTCAGAGAAAACTACAGTGGCTTTCCAGAGGCAGGTACCAGAAAATAACAACACCTTTTGTCAGCAAAAATGTATAGTATCCTTGTTATATTTTTGATTTGGATTCCACATTTATGTCAAAGGAAGAAATGATGAGCACATAGAACTAATTAATTAATTAATTAATGGGGACTCTGTGTTTTCTGTCTGTTGAAGCACACATAGAAGTCTTCATAAGGGATCTTGTCTGCAGCTCTGCACATATAAGATGCATTGGTTTCAAGGGTTTATTTATTATTATCTACTTAGTTACAAAATGTGTACCCCACCTTTTTTGCCCTCATTGAGGTTACCAATGTAATATTCCAGTACAAGGAGTCCAAAAATAATTCCATGTCCATCTCAGACTCTCGCTCGCTCGCTCTATTCCAAAAGACAAAACTTCTCTATGATAACGGAGACAGAATTCATTCTTTCTAGACTATGTTTGTGGATTTTAATTATGCAAGTATTAACACTCCTATTAAGAACAGAAAGAAGAAGGGGGGAACCAGAAATACTCTGTTTTTTGACCTTCCAGATAACAGCCTGTTCCTAAGCAGATATTTCTGAACAAGCATGATATTAGTAGAACCCAACTCTGCTGAAAAGGAGGAGGTTGTTTCTGTTTTAAGCCTATTTGCCTGAAAATTGATTCATTGCTTTTTTTCAAATAGACTAAATTGAAGGTATGACTGGACTTTGTTGTTCTGGCATTGCTGTCCCCTCGAAGTTCCAAACCATTGAGCCTGGCAGCTCCTGAATTGCACTGGGACTGTGAACCACCAAGAGGCCTGTAACGTCAATGCTCTTTAATCCTTTGCATGTCTAACAAGAATTTTTTTTTTAAATGGCTGAACAAGGATTGTTTTATGGCCATAGCATATAAGTACATAACATATATTCTGTCTGGCAGTGAAAAAAAATTTCTTCCTCCTGAATCACATTTATTTTTTGTTTGCAATACTATAACCTTATGTAGCCAATTTTTTAAAAAAAAATCAGATCCATTTGACAGCGCGTGCGCACACACATGTATTCTCATTGTAGCTTTATAAAACAATCTAGCACAGGATTTGGATGATTGAGCCTGCAAGTTCAAGGAGATGTGTACAAACATCAGAATTGTGGAGAATTACTGCATTATCTAGGTTCAGGACGTTTTCCTTTTCTCTGTAGCCCTTTCTGCCACCACTCTGTACACTTTCTCCACTTCCACTCAAGAATCTTTAAAGGGAAGTGGAGTGGAAGTTCTGTAAATGATGCTACCGTTATGTGAGGTAGGTTAACCCATGAAGTGGGTTAAGCTAGGAGGATGACATTAACTAGGGTTGCCAGATCCCTACCTTTTGCTGGTGGGGGGCTCCAGGCTCCTCTCCTGGATCTTCTTGCATGCATGATGACGTCACCCAGAAGTGGCATCATCATGCAAGGCACATCATGGGAGGGATGCTCTAGTCACCATAGAGTTTTTGGCTGAACGCTAGCACATCCCCCACACCACGTGCCCGACACAATGACATCACCTCCAGGTGACGTCATTGCACTGGGCATATCAGATGCCATGGAGCTCTTTGGAGGTGGGCTGGATTGGGGCCCCCGAAATCAGGGGAGCCCCTGCCCCGATTAGGTGGATCAAGTAACGAATAAATATACACTGCAAGAAACTTCTGTAAATTAATGTGTTCTGCTTATAATTAACATTCTATAAAGTGCATTGTGTATTCTTATAACATCCTAATCAGATATATATATTCAGTACATTCAATATAACAATAATATACAGTTCATACAATGTATCAACTACCAGTCAATTTTGCATCAGTATTTTATAAGTCAAACTACTGATGCAAAATTGGCTGGTAGTTGTTGCATTGTATGAACTGTATGTTAACAAAAGTTTCTTGCAGTGTATATTTATTCGTTACTTGACTTTCCTAACACTGCAGCTCAGGTTGCTACACCCATTAGGTGGATGGCAAACCTAACATTAACCCTTGCACCTGTGCTATGGAACAGGCTTCCCATCCCAAGGATGTCAGGAAGGCCCAGACCTTGTGCAAGTTTTTGAGGCGCCGTAAAACCAGAGTTCTTTCGTCATGACTTCAGTAGTCCGTGAGTGACATTCTGCCTTGCTACCACATATTTGTATGTATATTAAATTTAATGGAAGACATTTTGAGTTCTGTTGATCAAAATAAAAGTAGGATACAAATATGTTATAAGAACATTGCATCTCCCACTTTTAATGGAGTTCAGTTGACCTTTGCTTAGTCAATTAAAAGCCAAGAATTGTACCAGATCCAGCATTACATACCAGATCCAGCATTACTTCTGAAGCAGGTTAATGAGCAGCAAAACAAAAAACACACAAACAAACAAACAAACAAACAAATTGGGGGACACACCACTTTCTTCCAAGTCTGCTTAGCCTGGAAAGCAGCCCTCTACCTAGACTTATCCAATCTGGCCAGCTGGATCCACACCAAGACTAGATGACTATAATGCAGTTGACAGGAAAATTATTATTTGTTGGGTTCAGTTGAAGGGGTCCAAATAAGCAAACTACATTCAGTAGAAGCAAAGTCTTCTCAGTCAAGGAAAGTATCTATCTCTACTCTGTTCCTTTGTCCAGGCTGAACACTTATAGTAAGTGCTACATCACAAGTATACATTAATATACACTAATAGCATCAGGCCACTACAGATCTAGCAGAGGCTAAGGCTATCATCCAGTCCTGGCAAAGCTCTTTGTCCTCCAGGCCTGCTGGCATCAGTACCATGTATAACTCTTACTCTTCTTTTGCAACTTACTTTTAAGAATATGACTAACTTATCTATATGATACATTTGTAGTATAGTTGCTGAGCACAACAGGTAACAGAAAGACAGTATGTGGGTGAAAGAAGCTCTGCCCATTTAAGACAGAGAGGTATGCAGACTAGCTGTCTCTATAAGATAAGAATGAAGGTTGGCAAAGCAAGTCAAGCTTTCTCTGAGTCAACTCTCTCTCTAGCTCATAGGCTTTTGCCCAGCCACCCATTGAATGAAACACAACTCAATGGGTTAAACTGGGAATTTTATTCATACATAAGCTGATGATCTGCACTATTTCATTAACACAATACCAAGGAATGGGTACCAAAGTTAACCCCTCCGCTAGCCATCCAGGCCCCCTCATGGCCAGCCTGGCCAAATCCAGCTGCTAAGGGTACTCCCAGCCCTGGCATGCCCCCCCCCAGACCTTTCCATACTTGACCCACCATGTCATGCCAGGCCCCAAGTCCTATGAGGAAAACTGAAGGACTTGGGAATGTGCAGTCAGGAGAAGAGGAGGTTGAGGGGGGGATATGATTGCTCTCTTTAAGTATTTGAAGGGCCGTCACTTAGAGGAGGGCAAGGAGCTGTTCCTGTTGGCAGCAGATTATAAGACTTGCAATAATGGGTTTCAATCAAGGGTGGGAAGGTACCAGCT
Source organism: Gekko japonicus (assembly GCF_001447785.1). NCBI lineage: Eukaryota > Metazoa > Chordata > Lepidosauria > Squamata > Gekkonidae > Gekko > Gekko japonicus. The sequence goes on from NW_015175434.1 coordinate 203,959, forward strand.
GGATATTAGGAAAACCTTTTTTACAGTAAGAGTTGTGCAACAGAGGAAACAACTACCTAGAGAGGTGGTGAGCTCCCCCTCACTGGAAGTATTTAAGCAGAAACACCTGTCAGGGATGCTCTAAGTTGATCTTGCATTGAGCAGGGGGTTGGACTAGATGGCCCCTTCCGACTGTGTGATTCTATGCCCCCACACTGCAGGCTGTAAGCCAGTGGGGTGGGGTGGGCCACTGATTGGGAATTACCTTGCAGTTGTCCATCCCACCAATCTAGCATGCTTGGAAGGGGTGGATGCACCCGCTGTGCCAATGCTACCATGGTCCCACCTCTCCACCTGGGCCTTCTCCATGGCTTTGATTTTTTTGCTGCCAAATCCTGAACAGATTAGGCAGCTTCATCCTCTGAAGAGGAGATGGTTGGTAGCACCCGCTTGGGTGGCGGCCTTGCCTGCCCCCCTTTCTTCCGTGTAGCTTTCATCACCAGCATACTATACTCAACTGACAAGGGGGGGGGAGATGGTGTTACACCCACGCTCCCCCCCCCCCAGCCCTGATCAGTTGGTGGGCCCACAAAGTCTAGGATAGCTGGAGACTGGCCCCTCTTGGCCACCCTGCTGGTCATGGAGGAGTGAAAACTACCAAGCTGGTAGGGTGATCGCCCAGACTTTCCCAACCCAAAGCTAGCAACCTGAACTGAACCCTGAAATGCCAAAGCCATGAATGGTGCAAGTGAGCTATTCAGTACTCAAGCACTTAAGCAATTATTTTGAGAGTGATGAGACTGGTAGGCAGAACCTGGAAGAATGAAACCTCCATGTCCAGAGGCAGTGACCCCGGATCATCAGATTCCAGACTACTGGCCTCTACAGCAGCTCTCCTGAGTCTCAGGCAGAGGTATTTTGCAATATCTCCCACTGCTCCCTTGAACTGGATAAGTTGGGGACAGCACCTAGGACCTCTAGCACACCAGGCAGCCACTCCACCCCTGTGACATGGCTGCTCCCTGAATAACCACCTTCCTAGCAATGACTGCTCATAAACCCATGGAGCTGCCTTATACTGAATCAGACTATTGGTACTCCAAGCCATATTGTTGTATTTGGATGTGGGTTTTTTTTTGCCACTGCATTTTGGTTTAAAATTTCCTGTTTGTTTTAAAGTGATTGTCTCAGTTTTACTGTGAATCATTTTAACTAGCTTGGTTGGAAGGCAATGCATGTTAATAAAATACTGTAGTACAGTTGGTAAATTTGCCCACTCTATTAGAACCATAAACTTATAGAACTGCCTCAATTGAAACAAACCTCTGCCCCTGATTTTATTGATTGAAAACAGTTATTAATGTCTTATTGTTTTTTAACCAAACACTTTACTCATCATTCCCAGATACCTCACTTGTCCCCTTACAATGTACTTTGTCTGAACTGCACCCTACTGTAGTCAAGAATCCCAGGTCCTTCTTGGCTGATAATATGCATGGTCACAAACTGGTTTCTTAAACTGAAACACAGCTAGGGTTGCCAGGTCTTACCCTTTGTTGTGGCTGGGGAGTCCTGGCCCCTCTCCAGAACATCTTCAGCATGCGCGCTTCATGCGCACACTGCAATGATGTCACCCAGAAGTGACGTCATCACATTGGGCACGTTGGGGGCAGGGCCACTATCATTCGAGGGAAAAACAGAGTTTTCCCTCAAATGATAGAGTGTCCCCCCCCTCAACGTGCCTGGCGTGATGACGTCACCTCCAGGTGACGTCATCACATCAGGCATGTCACCGCACTCCCGACACTTTGGGGGTGGGGTTCCCCCCGGTGGCCAGATATGGGCCAGCGGATGAGGGACATGTTGAGTGGGTAAACCCAGCCCCCCCCCTGGGATCTGGCAACCATAAGACTGACCCAAGTCACAACCCTGTATCTGTGCTGCTTTTGAGTTTGGCTGTTGTGACCGCTTCCTAGAAACTACTGCTCATAAACCCATGTAGCTGCCCTCCTAGAAAGGACTGCTCATAAACCCATGGAGCTGCCTTATACTGAAGCAGACCATTGGTACATCCAAACCACATTGTATCCTCAGCCCAGCATGGGCTGTGACTGTCTCTTAGAAACAACTGCTCAGAAACCCATGAAGCTGCCTTATACTGAAGCAGACCATGTGTACTTCAAAGCAATATTGTCCCTTCAGGCCTGCTGGGGCTGTCCAGGGTCTCAGAATACTGATAAAATTGGTAGAGAATGGACACGGGGGGGGGGAGCAAGGCAGCCCAGCCACTACATCTCTGCACCGTAGGAAGCAGCAAGGAGGGCCTGAATGCAGCCTCCCTGAGAGACAGTGGGCATCAGGGAGGGAGAGAGGTGAGCTGCCTGTGAGAGCAAAAACTGAGGGAAACCAAGCCAAGTAGTTCAAAGAGTGGGCATGGGACGAAACAGAGGTGTCGCGATCTTTGGGGCCCTCTCCCTGTCGCCCTCCAATGGCCATGGCTATCTGGTGGGCTGCTGGGTCTGAATTTTTCAGGCGCCCAAGACTACTTTGCCCAATGGGCCCTGGGGGTCGGGGCGGGGAAGCTCAGGAAGGCGGAGGTGGGGTTTGCAAGGCGAGGAGAATGGAGGCCTCAGACCAGGGGAGGTTACTCCACCCCCTTTCCCATTGGTGCCTGTGGGTTGCTCTTTCTCTCTCTCTGGACTTTCCCACTGGCTCCTCCTCTTCCTTGGCCATCTCCACTCCTTTTAAACCCTGCCCCACTTCCAAGCTTCCCTCTAGTCCCTAGCCCCACCTCCCTACAAAGGGAAAAATGTGGCCCTGCCCAGATCCGGCCCCACCTTTGCCCCACCATCCATCCGGATCTGCCCACCATAGGGCCCTGGGGTGCATCTCCCCAGCCTCCCTACCATTCTGCCACCCCTCCGCTGCCTCAGCCCGCCATCCCAGCTGCCCCTCAGGAACACAAGGAAGGAGAGCAAGCCCTGTGGCTCAGAGACCACCGGCAGCCCAGAAGCTTAAGGGCGACAGCTAGCCAGCTGCTGCTGCAGCCACCAGCCTCCCAATGCCCTGTCACCGCCAGATGACCGCACGACCAGCCCACAGCCCTCCCACCAATGGGAGCCCTCTGAACCTAGCCTGCCCATGTGTGCCCACTGCTGGTGATCCTCACCAGGAGGCATCCTATGTGGTGCTCATTCCTCATCCAGGCACACAGCTCCATCCTCCTCTGAGCTCCTGCTGGGCCAATCTGAGGAGGAAGGGTGGCTGTCACCAGACCTGGCCAGTGAGCCAGCCCTTAATTGGCCAGCACTCCTGTGCTGAGCCACAATTGGCTCCCCCCACCCTCGTGCTTCCTCCGAGGAAATGGAGGGACAGACAAATGCCAGCACCTGCTCCATGGGCAGGCACCGGTCATCCTGTTGGTTTTATTGCTCCTTAGAAATAGTGGATGCACTATAGTTCAAAACTGTATTTCCAATAGCTTCCCCATCATAGTCTACATAGGTATGCCCTTTACATCAACTTATAGACTCTGTTGGTACAAAATGCCACAGCAATTAGTAATTAGGTGTAGCTTGCATATTACACCCACTCTGCAGTCACTCCATTGACTGCCCATAATTTACCAGGCTCAGTTCAAGATACTGACTACTATGTACAAAGCTCTGCACTGCTTTGGACTCTACCTGCAGGACCACCTCTCTGCTATTCATCTGAACAGGGCTTTTGCAAAGGAGTGGGATCAACAACTGGTCATACACATGCATTTTGTATTGTGGCTCCCACCTCATGGAATGCCCCATCTGAGAAGGTCAGGAAAGCCCACACTTCTGCCATTCTACAAACTATGTAAAACAGAATTGTTCAGGCAGACATTTTTATAAAGGCAATAGGATTATATTATGATGAAATGGCTCAAGAAAGTGACTTAATAAAGGTACTTGGGACTGTGAGCTACATTACTGTTTATAGTATGCATCATCTAATTGGCATACATATTATCTTGCTGTCACTACATTCTTACCTGCCTATGCAATTCTAATTTTGGCATTGTTAAAATGCTTTGTTTTTAGAGTTCTGTAATCCTAGTACTATTACTTTGCTTTTCAATTGTCTTATCCTATTGACTGCACTGACTTACATTATATCAATGAGAGAGGTGAACTATAAATAATGAAAATGAAAATAAACAATAATATAAACACACTGGGTGGGTGAGTTGTCTTTCCTCTCTTTGTGAAACTAGGTAGGGATGAAGGCTATCTGAAGAAATAATATTCTGTCCTTTTAGTGGACGTTTAAGGGGCTGTTATTCTCCAGATGATGTTCTTTACCTCTACACCATGAAAATGTTCAGCTTTCCATTTACTAAAGGGTCAGAATAGTTTTCCCCCTACGCCTCTTAGCAACACTAAAACCAGACAACAGGTGCATGCTGCCTGACTCTGGGAAAAGCTTCCAGGTTATTACTCAGGTAAAGGTAAAGGTTCCCTTGCTCGAAAGCCAGTCGAAGCTGACTCTAGGGTTGTGGCGCTCATCTCTGTTTCAAAGTGGAAGAGCCAGCGCTGTCCAAAGACGTTTCCGTGGTCATGTGGCCGGCATGACTAAACACCAAGGCACACGGAACGCTGTTACCTTCCCACCAAAGGGATCCCTATTTATCTACTTGCAATTTATTGCTTTTGAACTGCTAGGTTGGCAGGAGCTGGAACTAGAGACGGGAGCTCACTCCGTCTTGCGGCACCCTGGGTCTCGAACTGCTGAACTATTGACCTTCCACAGCCTGTAGTTCAGCGTCTTAACCACTTGAGCCACCGCAGCTCCTTATTACTCAGAGGAAGTACTGATTAACCATGCATTCTAGAACATAAAGAGAAGGGAACTAGGATTCCAAATAAGGAAATTAAAGAAAATCCAAATTTCCATCTATCATAGGGCTGCCAATCCCCCAGTAGGAGCGGGGGTTCTTGTACCGCTCTGAGTGGTGGTGATGGTGAAATTAAGGGGGGAAAGCAGCCTTATATATTTACGGAAAGTTGATACAGGAAGTGACAAAAATTGTTCTAGGAATCTACTTTTACTTTTATAGAGAATAGAAGTAAAAGTAGATTCCTAGAACATTTTTTGTCACTTCCTGTGCAGGCCTCATAGTGGACTATCCATTACTATTAGATACATATTTACCTAATTTCCACATTCTCCCTTTCAAAGAGGAAAGGAGCGTGAATCCCATACCTTCCAATTCTTTCTAAAAGCTAGCTCTTGAATTTGGGGAGGTCAGATGTCACAAATGCATCCCCCCTCTCTCTACTAAAGGTGAATCCCATGTAAGGCCGAATCTACATATGCATTTTAGAATCAGCTTGGTGCCGCTGTTATCCCATGTGGTTTAGAACTGCTGTGCCTCTGCTTTCAAGTTAGCATTAGGGGAGCTGTCCACTTTGTCTTTTTTTCAGTTATCTAATCACAATCTATTGTTCATCATGAGATGACCCCTGGGGGTTACTGGAGTGTTCTGGGACTGGAATGAGAGGCCCCACAGTGGAATGGTAGCCCCTGGGGTTAGCAGGAGTATTCTGGGACTGGAATAACCAGCTCCAGAGTGGAATGACAGCCCAGGGGGTAGGAGATGTGTCCTGGGACTGTAATGATAGGCCTGGCATTCCAGTTCCAGGACACTCCTCTTACTCCAAGGGGATGTAATTCTACCATTGGGCCTGTCATTCCACTCCCAGAACACTCCTGCTACCCCCAGGGGCTGTCATTCCATTCTGGGGCCTGTCAGTCCAGTTCCAGAACACTCTTGCTACCCCCAGGGGCTGTCATTCCACTCCGTGGTCTCTCATTCCAGTCCCTGAGCACTCCTGCTACCCCTAGGGGCTGTCATTCCACTCCGTGGTTTCTTATTCCAGTTCCAGAACACTCCTGCTATCTCCAGGGGCTGACATTCCATTCCGGAGCCTGTCATTCCATTCCCAGAACACTTCTGTTACTCCTAGGGTCTGTCATTCTTACCCCTGTGAACTTAAAAATGAGAAACGCCATGACTACAAGGCAGGAATTGCAACTTTTTGAGCCAAATGCAAGCTCTTACTCGAAAAAGCTGCTGACTTTGCATTGCCCAGTCATATCCAGTGATTATAAATTTAATAAACAGATAAATTTCAAATAATTTTTTTTGAGGACTGGTACATAGCGATGAGGGATTAGAGCAGCAAAGAACAGCATTCATTTAAACCAGTGCAGAGCGGCTATGACAGTGGAGTCACTACCAGAGGGTGGGAAACATATGCAGACACTGATTTTTATACTGGCGCACTGCCAGCATGAAACCGGATGCAAATGTAGACGGTTTGTTGGGGGATGGGAGCAAAAATATCAGGAAACTGGCAAGAAACACACATGTGGATTCGACCTAAGGAGAAGGCAATGCACGTTGGATATAATGCCTTCTCCCCAAGTCATTTTTATAGTGATCTCTCACTTTTGACAAGCTGTAAGAATATAAATACACTAACGAATAAATAAAGAAACATGACTGTTACATGAAACAGCCCATTCATTTTATCTTGAGATTCAGCACTGAGATTTCAGCGAGGTCTGGGCAGGGAACTATGTTAAAAAAAAAAAGCTGATGCGTTTCCCCATAAAGTTTTCTTGACCTTTACTTGATGATCATCTCTGCATGGCAAGCAGTTTTTCCCCCCTGGTCTCCCGGTAGTTGCTAAAGACAAGTTCCGTTGAGATGTAAGAGTCCATGTCGGAAAATATAAAAAGGGATAGTTGGGAGATGAGCAATGAGCACAGCTTGGTGATGAAGTTGAAGGAAGAGCTTGGTATGCCGTCAATGACATTTCTAATTACTTTGTAGGCAGAATTTAAAATAAGAGCTCATTTGTCATTATGGCATCATCAATCAGGGCTCTATTAGCCATAAGCGATGGTATTTTCTTGCTCAGTTTGGCTTTCTCGTTTTTACACTGTGGTTTTTGACTGGTTTGTTTCTGTTTTGTCCAGTGGCTGTGGGGTTTTGTTGTTGTTTTTAAAAGCTTTCTGGCACTATGGGAATGGTCCTCAAGCCTTTTTTAAACTGGGCCTCACTTCTGAACGTGCTGTATCTCTTGGGGTCCACTATCATGGTGCCTCAGGACGTTGTCCATTCACAGCATTGATAAAATCTTTTAATTCCCCTTTATCCAATATCTCCCTGAAATCCAATAATCATTTTCTTTTCCTCTTTTTTGAAATTTGGAATCAGTTTGTAATCAATTATGTTCTGAGCAAAGAGAATGTCAGACAGGAGGGCAAGGAAGGAGTTCCTATACAATTTCAAGAAGTTCAGTCTGTAGATGTTTAGAAGCAGGCAATATCTTCCCAAACTTTCTTATTCCCTTGCTAGAGTACCACCTTGTGGTGTGTAACATAAGACAAATGCAAGTGATGAAGTTACAAAAAGGTGCATCAATTTATTTTCAAAGAGGAATGAAAGATAAATCTTTCTTTTAAAAGGGAAAAAAGACAATAAGAAGAATCAATGACTATATCTGAAGAAGTAAATTAAAAAAAAAAAGAAATTTCCCCTCCCCATAACAATGCTAGTCCACTGTCTCCCTCACCATGGATGACTGTGGGAAGCAAAATCTTTGGGAATTAATGGGGGTGTAAAGTGAAAGAAAGGGGAATACAACAGCTCTGACCTGTTAAAAGGACCCAGAGGTTCTGCAACATTAACTTTAAATGCATTCCCAAAGCGCCCCTTCCCATGGTAACCGGCTTGCAGAAGGGATTTGTCTCTTTAAATCCCTTCTCCATGCCAAGCCAGCCAGCATGGGGGTGTGGGGGGCTTGGAGGATGCATTTAAAGTTAAAGTTGCTTTCTTTCCACCTCTCCCTTCCCCCTTCTTTCTTTCTTTTCTTTCTCTCTCTCCCCTCCCTCCCATCTAAAGTTAAATAGGTTCTCTAAGCTCTAGCACACCAATTGGCTGACTTGGCTCAGAAAATCCCTTGTCCAAGCCAAGCCAGTGTGGTAGTGGTTATGAAGGGCTTGAAGAACACCTCTAAAGTTAAAGACATTCTCCAAGCCCCCACCCTGAGGCCCCGCCCACCAGCTTGGGGTCATGGGGGGTTTGGAGAACTAATTTAAAGTTAAAGTTGCTTTCTTTCCACCCCTACCTCCCTCCTCATTTCTTTGCTTTCTTTCCACCTCTCTCTCTCTTTCTCTCTTTCCCCCTTCCTCCCTCCCTCCCCCATCTATTTGCTTTCTTTCTATTTCTTTTTCTCTCTCTTTGTCCCTTCCTCCCTCTCATCTATTTTCTTTCTTTCTTTCTTTCTTTCGTTCTTTCTTTCTTTCTTTCTTTCGTTCTTTCTTTCTTTCTTTCTTTCGTTCTTTCTTTCTTTCTTTCTTTCGTTCTTTCTTTCTTTCTTTCTTTCGTTCTTTCTTTCTTTCTTTCTTTCCTTCCTTCCTTCCTTCCTTCTCCTTCCCTCCCTCCCTCCCCCATTTGCTTTCTTTCCACCTTCTTTTCCCTTTCTTCCTTCCTTCCTTCCCCCTCCCCATATATTTGCTCTCTCTTTCTTTCTACCTCTCTTTCTCTTTTAGACAAATAAATATCATTAACAAACAAATAAATACCATTATCAATATCTGTTTTTACCCATTTTGTTTTTATTTTTGGCAGACTCATTTAATGTTAATAAAAAGAAAATTTGCATATTTTCCAATAAAACCATGTCTGTAATATTTGTTCATGTCTTGTGGCTCTCAAACATCTGATGTTTATTCTGTGTGGCTCTTAGGTTAATCAAGTTTGGCCACTCCTGCTTTAGACGCTTTGGGTAAGAAGCAAGGGGGTCCCCGCATATGCCTGAATTCCAAGTGGTTTATTTGCTGCTTGGAGTACAGGTGCCACCCCCTACTACTTGCTCAAAGCATTTAAAAGGACCCTTTAAATGCCTTGGGCAAGAAGGGGGGGGAACGTATGAACTCCAAGTTGCAAATTCGCCACTTGGGGTACAGGTATGGGGGTGCCAGCCTCCAACACAATGATGTCACTTTTGTGTGACATCATCACATTGGGGATGTCCCCTCCCCCTCCAGTAACAACCCCCCAAGTCCCCTGGCAACCCTATATAGCACTCACTCTTACACTCAAAGGTATTTCTCACCACTGTGGAAGTGAGCAGTCCTGATTTTTCTTTCTTTCTCAGTAAGCTAACATGTCATGTAAAATCGGCTTGTCGAGCTCATGCCTCGCTTGTCATGGACTCTGTGGCCTCAAGGGTTAATTGCTTCTCTTTCCTTCTTTCTTTCCTCCTCTATTTTGTTTATCCTTTTGGCTAAAGGGGGGGAGGGTGATGGGAGTGTGTGAGTGTCGACTTACACAGTGCCTGGGAAACACATGATCTCAGTGCTCACTTCGACCTTGAGTGCAGGGATTTTCTAGATAGTGTAACAGCAAGTAGCAGGTGTGGGGGTGGTGTATTGGGGTAGTTTGGATCTTTGGCAGGCTGAAAGCAGATAGTGATTTGGTAGTGCATTTTAGGGGGAATGTCCTAAATAGTTCAGTCCTGACACCCGGGTGTCAGTTCTGACACAGAACATGTCTACACTTGGAACCTGTTTCACTTCTCAATAAAGAAATCTTGCTGATACAAGAGTGTAGTGAGAGTGACTGCATCTGAGACCTGACATAGTGTCAGAACTCCTTTCTTCCTTCGACCCTGTGCACCACCGATGTGATGAGCATGGGAAGTGAGGAACCAGACACAGAAACCACCCCCAAGGATACAGAGACCCTCCCAAAGTCCTCTGATTACAAAGGAGACACCGTGCTGCCAGAAGGGGGACTATGGGGTCCAGATGTGAATCCAAAAGTCCGGTGGCCCAAGTGGGACTGGTGGGAGGCCCAAGACTGGGTAACCCCCTCCCGTTTACCTAAACAAGCTGTGAAACTGTCCAAATGTGTATTTCACAAGGAGGAGCTTGACTTCCTGGGATACAGGATCTCAGGAAAGGGACTGGGAATGGATCCTGCCAAAATTAAAGAGGAGTTAGGATGGCAGCCCCCTCAAATGAGGAGGCAACTTCAAGCATTCCTTGGCTTTGCCAATTTCTACCGCCCCTTCTGCTCCAACTTTGCCCAGGTAACCCTTCCCCTCACATACCTGTTGAAAACAAAGGAGAAAGGGGAAGACTGTAAAAAGCCTGACAGTGAATTAATTTGGACATAGGAATGCCATAGGAATGCCTTCGACCAGCTGAAGGCACTGTTTATGTCAGAGCCCATCTTAAATCAGCCAGATGAAACCAAACCCTTGTGGTACAAGTCAGTGCCTCGGACATGGTAATGGGGGGCATTTTGCAGCAGGGAAAGGATGGGACACTACACCCTTTCACCTATGTGTCAAAAAAGTTTTCTGAAGCTGAGAGACATTGGGTGGTGTGGAAGAAGGAGGCCACGGCTATTAAGCTAGCTCTAACAACTTGGAGGCACTGGCTGGAGGGGGCCAGGGGGGCGTTTGAGGTCTGAACTGATCTCAAAAACCTAGAGGCCCTATGCACCCCCTGGAAGTTAAATACAAAGCAATTGAGATGGGCAGAGTTCTTAAAGTGTCAGTTCACTCTTAAGCACCTCCCTGGGAAGGCTAACTTTCTGGCAAATGCCCTCTCATACCTTCCCCAATATGTCAGCCAGAAGGAAGAGATCACAGACTCCATGTTCACTCCAGCCCAATTTGGGGGTGGGCTGTACACTCACCTGGAGTCAAACCAAGGCAGGAGGGGATCAAAGCTTCAAACCTTGGGTGGAGAAATTTAAAGCGGTGGTTGGGGAGTTTGCCATGAAAGCGATAGAAGGAGATCCCTCCCTGACCCAAGGGAAGGATAGGTGTTGGTACAGGCAACACCGGCTGTTTGTGCCTCACTCCTTGCGGGGGGAGATCCTGAAACTCTGTCATGATAGCAAGCTAGTGGGTCATTATGGATATCATAAGACTTTACATTTGATGCAAAGACAATTCTGGTGGCCAGGCATGAGGGCAGACATTTCTCAGTACGTGTCATTGTGTCAAATGTGCTTAATGGGAAAGAGAAGGGGGGGGAAGCCCCCAAGGCTGTTGCAACCTTTGGAGATGCCCAAAAGGCTATAGTTGATCATTTCAATGGACTTCATAACCAACCTGCCACCCAGTAGAGAGACAACAGTTATTTTTTTGGGGGGAGGTGGACCTCTGATCAAAGCAAGCCCATTTTATCCCTGAAAACAAATGCCCACTGCCAAAAAGCTAGCACAACTGTTTTTGCAACACATCGTGAGACTCCACTCGGTCCCTAAAAAGATCATTTCTTAAAGGGGATCCCAGTTTGTGGCCACTTTTTGAAAAGAGCTTCTGAAACAATTAGGCATTGAGCAGGGACTAAGTAGCACTTATCGCCCGGAAATGGATGGCCAGTCTGAACATACAAATCCAGTGTTGGAGCAAATTTCTAAGGTGTTTTATCAATTATCAGCAAGATAACTGGCTGAACTTGTTGCCTTATGCGGAGTAGAGTTATAATAACTGGAACCACTGAATTCAAAATAGTGCATAGTCAGGGGGGGGGGGCATGATTACACCTGCCCCAACAGGATCTGGGGACTTAAAGACTTGGTGGTCTGACTTGGTTCAAACATGGACCTTCATTCAAAAAAAATTTGGTCAAGATGAAAATGCATTACAAAGCCCAGGCTGACAAAGGCAGGACCCTAGAGTGGGATCTGCATCCAGGAGATTCTGCATATGTGTCCACCAAAAATTTGAGGGGCTTACAGACTGGTAAAAAGTTGGGAGGGAAGTATGTGGGACCTTTTAAAATTGTGCATGTCATTAATAAAGTGGCTGTTGAGTTGGTCTTGCCCAAGAACTTACGTCACATCCATCCTGTTTTCCACTTTAGTCTACTGAAGAAATATCTTGGACCTTCCAAGTGGAAACCCCGGCTTCCAGATCCACATCCTCTGATGGTGAATGGGAAGCTCCACCAAATGGTGGAGAAAATTTTGGACTCTAAAATCATGCGGGGCCATCTGTATTATTTAATCAAGTGGCGAGATATTTTTTTGCCCCCCCCGAAGGGGATTTTTTTAAATTTGCATTTCTAAAATAACTACATAACTATAACAAAAAAAAGGGAAGGGGAAAGACTACAGACTAAGGGAGACAGAGAAGAAGGCACTAAAAGCCCAAGTGTAGAAGGTTACACATGCTTATAGATACAAAGTTGTAACTCTTAACAATTAACTTCCGACATGAGGAGTTTCCTTGTTCATCACTTCAAGTTAAAATCCAGCTTATCTGTCTAGACAGAGAATAGCTCCAAAGCTAATTAAGAAATATAGAGACCTTAAAAGACATTGACATCTCCCATTACGCTTTCCCTCCCTCCCCACAAACACGACATTGTGGAGCCTAGATTCACTCAGTCCATACAGTCATCTCAACTGATCATCTTCCTTCTCTGTTGATTCTTATTTCATAAACAGCTTTAATGAAACAGGCTCTGTCCAGTTAGTACCGCTTTCCTTTTTCCAGGGTTTTCACTCGCTTGTTGTTTCATCCACACTCTGGTTAGAGAGACCAGCCGTTCACTTTGCATGTAGATTTTATAGTACAAGAGTAATCCACCCTTTGTTATCACTTTTTGATCTGCTTGCCACCAATATAAGCTAGACACGGTCTCAATTTCGTCTATAATCCAAGTTTTGCTGCGTCTTGTTATAAGCACTGTCCCTTTAAAATTATCGCCACATTTAGAGCCGTTCCCGTCAAATATCCCACTTTAGCCAGCAGATGGCACCCAATTCTATACTGTAGGAAGAATCTAGGGTTAGGTCACCTGACCTAGCCCTCTGTTTTTCTTCTTCCTGAGAGAAGCTTGTGTCCCACCTCCCTCAATGCCTCCGATCGCCATCTTGGAGGGTTGTTTACATTTACCGATTAAAGTTGCCAAAGTCTCAAAGGTCTGTACACGCTTTTATTGGAAAAATTTCTCTGATCTAGTCCTACTGTAATCCATTGCCACTGTTAGCTCAGTCCCCCATCGTCCTGCTTTGTTCAATCGCATGAGGGGGTAGGGTGTCCCCTCCCCCTTCCCGCTTTAATTTGTGGGGGCTTCACAACAGGGCTCCGATGTCTCACTTTAACTTAAACTCACTCATCTGTCATCAAAGACAATCCAACAGGTCTCCCTGGGATCTCGCTAGGCAGAGTAAAATCGCCAAACCTTCATACGTTTGTCCCGGTGGTCACTTCAAATCCAATACTGGGAATCAGGGCAGGACCTTCGGGGCAGAGAGTAGCCCCCCTGTGCCGGCTATCGGCCGGAGGTAGGGCTCTCCAAAGCCCCCTGGCTAGGAGCCCATTGTCTATGGACTCCATGGGGGAGCACGCACAATCGCTCTCCCTCCTAATCCCCGATTCATGGCACACGTCTCTCGGAGGAACAGAGAGACGTGGCCATCGTTGAAGCACCGAAAACCAGAAGCCAAGTGACGAGATTTTGATCCCAGTCACAATGAGTGGGTTTTGGCAGATCAAGTGAATACCAAACAGCTGGTTCAATCCTTCCGCAAGAAGTATCCACACCAGCCAGGAGGCTGAGGGGAGACTTTGGGGGGGGGCAGAATGTCAAGCTCATGCCTTGTTTGTCATGTACTCTGTGGCCTCAAGGGTTATTTGCTTCTATTTCCTTCTTTCTTTCCTCCTATAAGCTGTTTATCCTTCTGGCTAAAGGGGGGGAGGTTGGTGGGAGTGTGTGAGTGTTGTCTTACACAGTGTCTGGGAAACACGTGATCTGAGCACCCACTTCAACCTTGGGTTCAGGGAATTTCTAGATAGTGCAATGACTAGTAGCAGGTGTAGGGGTGGTGTATTGGGGTAGTTTGGATCTTTGGTAAGCTGAATGTGGAGAGTGATTGGGTAGTGCACTTTAGGGGGGATGTCCTGCATAGTGTATAGATTCAGTTCTGAAACCCGGGTGTCAGTTCTGACACAGAACATGTCCACACTTGGAATCTGTTACACTTCTCAATAAACAAATCTTGCTGATACAAGAGTGCAGTGAGAGTGACTGTGTCCGACCTGATACATTGCAGGTGGACAGTAAAATGTTACTTTCCAGTGATTTTTATGTCTTTTTTGTTGGTCTTGGTATTGTACATGGTAGTTTTATTGTTTTTATTAATATTTTTGAGCAGGTCATGTATCAAAATAAACCAAACTGAACACTATTAAAGTGTCCAAAATGGAATTTAATGTCTTTGCAGTGCCCATTTTCTATCAAACTGAGCACCTCATATGAGTACCATTATGGGGGGGGGGGTGTTGCAATTTAAAATCAGCTGTATTTTGGGTAGTTTTGAATCTGCTGAGTTGGTGGTCTTCAGAATGGTGTTGTCTAGGTAGCTGCATTTATCACATGTTTGTAATTTACTGGCTTGTATAATTTATATATGACCCAGGATCACCAGGGACTTCTGAGTCACCATATAGGATGACTTAGGGGGGTTACCATATTACTATGGTGATCCCTCAGCCACCATGGTAATATATACCTTTAAGAAGAGGTTTAGTCTGAGTAGAACATTGCCATTTTAAAAAACTTTACAAGAATGCAGGTGTTCCACTACAGTGGGCTGATAATTGTATCTTGAATTATATGAAGGTCATGAATTTCACCAGAGCCCTTTTGAAGTTTGTGTGCAGCTTGCCAAAAGATCTCCATGGGATTGGATTTCACACACCTTGTCTCTGCTGCTTCACAGAAGGCAATGTTTGACAGAAGCTAGTGCTTTTTAGTGTTGCTCTCTGTTTCCAGATGTCAAGCAGATCAAAAAAGAGTAAATGCTGAAATAAATAAATAACTCTGGAAACAAAAACACAAAATTACACAAAATTACATGAGATACATGTGCTTGCATTGTGTAGCTTTTCTAGATACATTCCATAAAGTTTACTGGGCTTATGGAGCCAGTAGAAACAAGCTAGCTTTAACTGATTGGTTTTTTTCCCTTTTGTGGTCTCCATATCCACCATCTGGAGCATGTGATGCAAAGGCTTTATACAATTGTTGTTCAATACTGGAGTTGTGTGTGCAACATTAATTTACTGGGATTTTTTTAAAAAAGAAGAGTTTTGGTAATTCAAACATTTCAATAGATCACATTAGAAACATTTATAATCCTCCTTTCTCCACATAAGCTGAAAGTATGTGATCAGGCCAAGGTCACTTACTGAACTTCCATACCAGACTGGTGATTTGAACCTGGGTCTTCCACACTAGTCTGAGAAATGCTACAACACACTGACTTTCACAGGATGGCTGCTGTCAAACAGTAGTAAGCAGCCAGGCCTTGGTGAGTCATGTAAGTCAGGTGGTTGCAAGTTGCCCAGTGATTGGTTATGGCCCATCCCTGATGAGTCCTCCCTTAAAGGCTAAAACAGCCATGGAAAGGGCCCTGCTGCCTCCTTCTGCCTTTTACTAACAGAAATCAAACTGGGAATGCTGTGGTTGCCCAGCAATGACCACTGACGGAATCCATTTCTTAAGGCTACAGGTGCTTCTTTAAACATTTTGGATTTTTTTAAACCCTCCAATCTATTTTATTTTGATTTCAGATTTTTCTGAAAACCTAGGGCATTTTCCAGGTTTGTCAACAGATCTCTCTTGTCCCTTCATGGTTCCACCTCCAATAATCAGATTTAAGTAACCTCAGATTTGACCAGGCTGATAATTAAAATATACAATTGAGGGCATGAGAAATACCTATTAATTATCAAAAAGTTGATAGATGTCATTGAATGTGCTTTCAGTGAGAACTAAGTTGTTTTTAGTGATGTGAACTTTCTATCTAAAGCTTTCTCTGATAGTCCATTCAAATATGCAAGTCATGCCCGGTGGCGGATTTAAAAGCGGAGTTTCTACAAAGTGAAATCGATATGATTTATAGATCGTATTCTGAATTTACAAGGAAGAATAATCTGCCCGGCGAGATTGCGGTGAGATTCTCCAGGAGTCAAGTTCGGGATCAAATTCTGAAAGCAACAAATGGAGCTACCCTGAAGATTAAAGACAAAGAAATAAAGGTTTTGAAATAAAGAAGAGAAAGAAATACAGAGACTTTGCATTATTCTTACTGAAAAATAATGTCACCTTCCAATGGACTTTCCCTAAAGGCATCCTCTTTAAATTCAAAGATAAGAAAGAAAAAATTGACTCTGTTGAAAAGGCACGTGCATTTCTACAATGACACACTGGTCCAGCAGACCAAGAAGATAAAGACAATGGCAGCAGCAAGGGAAGTGAAGAAGAAGAAGGCTTGGCATCTTCTGAAGAGGACTCCGCGTCTGAACTGGGGGCTGCGGCCTCCAAAAGAGGTTACCGGTTGAGAAACAAAAAGGACAAAAAATGAAAGACTTATAACTGTTTTTCAGAGCCTTTTTAAATTGAAGTTTAATTATATCTCAATGGAGATCTTTATATAGTCAGTTTTATTGGAATTCTGATATAAGCAATAAGAAAAATGTACTCAGTGTAGCTATGTTAAAGCCTATACACCTATAAGCTAATACTGTAAACATTTGGAATGACCACCATCTCTTGGGTTTTTAGGGGGTTTGCTTTACTTTCTCCCTTAGTATGTAGTTACCCTCCCTTGTTTCTTTGTAGTTTATAGAAAATGCAATAAAAAAAACCCCTAAGGGGTGTTTTGTAGTTCTACACACCAAGGGTAAAGACAACTAATTAAAAATAGAGATGTGTCATAATTCTAGTTCTTATTTGTGATTTTGTGAATATTCAACATAAAATAAACTGGAAGACATTGATTAATTTAGGATTGAGAAAGTATTCTCTTGAATGTGTTCCACAGCAGAACATACACATGAGCACAACTTTATATCAGATTTTGGTTTGTTTTCACATTTGTGCTATCCAAACCCTATTGCATTGTTTATTGGGTGTCCTAGCATGTTGATCTGCCACAGCTGCCCTTCCTGCCCTCCATGTGGCTGAACCAGGCAGGCAGGATTCTGGGCCTCTCTTCCCATGGGCTAGGCTGCAGCATCCTTTTTGGCCACTGCCGAAGCTTCACTAAAATTAAAGGAAAAATCCATACTGCTGATGAGAAAAATTAAAAGAAAAATCCAAACTGCAAAATGCTTTGTGCGCGGGGGGGGGGGGGGCATGCTGGCCCCAATTTGATGATGTCACTTTTGTGTGATGTCATCATGTTGGGGACATCCCCGCCCCCTCCAGTAATGCCCCCCAAAGTCCTCGCTGGGGTCTAAGAAGGACCTGGCAACTCTACGATAACACTCACTTCTCTCATACTCAAAGGCATTTCTCACCAGTGTGGAAGTGAGCAGTGCTGAATTTTCTTTCTTTCTTGGTAAGCTAACATGTAATTGAGCTTCCAGCCCCTGGCAAAGCTGCTGGAGGCCGGGGGCTGCTTTGCCGCCATGGAGGAAGGAACAACAGAGAACAGCGTCTCAACACTATGTGTTGTGATGTGGGTGGGGGCAGAGCTGGCCCTATAAAAGGCAGGGCTCTGCTCCCGCCCAAACAGTCTCACCTCGTGCTCAGGTCAGGGTCACCAGGGGAATAAGGGAGGACCTCCTTGTGTGGAAAGATTTTTTGAATTCATACAACGGGATGTCTTTTTGGCAGGAGGACCTTCAAGTCAAAGCTGAGCTGCAGGTTACATCTGATGCTGCAGGCTCCTCCGGCTTTGGAGTCTATTTCTATGGACACTGGTGTGCTGAGGACTGGCCAGTGGAATGGTTTCAGGCTGGTTGGGTCAAACACTTCACATTCTTGGAATTTTTTCTGATTATTGTAGCAGTGTGGATTTGGTCGGCAGACCTCTCCAACCACACCGTCCACTTCTGGTGTGACAATCTGCCCACAGTACATGCTATCAATTCATTGATGTCCAAGTCTCCTAGGGTCATGGCCTTGGTCAGAGTGTTCATGCTCTATGTTTACAAAACAAGATATTGCTCAAAGCCAGGCACATCCCAGGAGTCAGTAACGGGGTTGCTGATGCTGTCTCCCAAAAACAAATGGGGCGATTCTGCCAGCTGGCTCTGGAAGCCGACCAGTTCCCAGTTCAGATGCCAGCAGAATTATGGCTGACTTGTGGGCTGAGGCCGATAGGGCGATAAGCTTAGCTCTCGCCCCTTCCACTCAGATAGCCTATAAGAGGGTAGGTCAGCAGTTTGTGTCCTTTAGGCAAGAAGCTAGTCTGTGACAGGTTTGGCCCATCCCAGTGTCCCATTTGATGCAATTTTGTGTATCTCTAAAAGGTAAGGGCCCATCAATGTGTTCCATTAGGGGCAAGCTGTCATCTCTCACCTATGCCAATAAGGTGTCTGGGTATGAGGAGAAGACGGGCGATTTCTGTATTCAGAAGATCCTCAAAGGCTGGTCATGGGAGGGTGGAAAGATTGCAGACACCCAGGAACCCTTGACACCAGCAGTGCTACGGGGGCTCATGCCACTGTGGCACAAGCTTTGCACTGATGAATATGAAGCCGCACTGTTCCATGCAGCATCCCTGGTTGCCTTTTGGGGGGCACTGTGGATCAGTGACCCAGTGGCTGGCTCTCACCAGGACACATCCATCCTAGCACTTTGCCAGCGAGATGTTCACATGCTAGATTCTAAGGTTAGACTCATACTTAGTTGGTCAAAAACCGACCAACTTGGCAAGGGTTCTGTTTTGAGTTGGGCCTTTGTACCGAGGTGGAATTATGCCCCATGCTGGCTTTACAACAATATTTGGCCATGAAGGGGGGGGGGGGTTTGAAGGCAATTTGTTCCATCACAGAAATAGCACCCCCCTCACTAAATTTCAATTTTGGACCTTAACTCAAGAACACTTGTACAGTTGGGATTAGGTGGGTACTGCTTTGGAACCCACTCCTTCCGAATTGGGGTGGCATCCACTGCGGCAGCCAAGGGGTATTCTAATAACAAGATTCAGCAGATAGGTTGCTGGAAATCTCATTGTTACAGGGGTTATATGTGGGATTGCAAGGTTTAATGTTGTGTATTAATGTGTATTAATGGGGTTCTTCTTTCAGGTGCTGCAGGCCGCTGGGCGAGATGAACAGTCACTGTCTGCAGCCACAGCATGGTTTTTTGGGCCACTCACCAAGCCAGAAAGTTCCTAACTGGGCCTTAGTGAGTGGGCTGTTGTTGAATGGCTGGGAAGGAGGGGTATGAGATGCCCTGGGCTCCTTCCCTCATTATTTGAAGTGAGGCAAGGGCCTCTTCCACATGTTTTGGTGGTGCACCTAGGAGGTAACGACCTAGGTTTCATAAAGGGCAAGGCCCTTGTCATTCAAGCTGAGGTAGACCTTGCAATGATAACAGCAAAATGGCCTGGTATTCAGATCGTTTGTTCTGCTATTCTTCCTTGCCAGGTATGGCGTAGCTTGGGAGACCCTCAGTGCCTCGACCGTGCAAGGCATAAAGCCAACTGCCAGAGAAGGAAGGCTTTGGAGGGTGGTTTGGGGCAGTTTTTGCTGCACCCCGGCATATAGATTGAGTTACAGGACCTGTATAGGATTGACAGGGTGCATTTATCAAACAAGGGCAATGATCTGGTTTTGGAAGACTTGCGGCAAGGGGTTTGGACAGCCTTGGCCTGCTAGGTGGGAGCAAAGGCCAAAGCAGAGGCTTGACCTTAGCAGTGGCAGGGTAGTGCAAGTAAGAAAGTGGAACTGGTGAGCACCTTATGGCATTTTCCTGTTGGGAACAAGGGGTCATCAGGAACAGCCTTTGGGTTTTATGGTCCACGGCAGGGAATGATGATCACCTCTGGGAACCTCTTGGCAGGCTCCTCCCTGCAAGCTGTATGGCTTATGGGGTAGGCGCTCCTGGGGAAAAACCGGTCATGAGCCTGATTGGTGGCTCAAGACCGGAGCTGGTGTCTCCCCCATGATGGGGCAAGGAGGTTGGTCAGGAGAGTGACACCTGCCTTGCCTGTTCCGCACTCACATTAGTTTTTTTTCCCTTGCCGCTTAGTTATATTTTTACAAATAGTTAATAAAGTGGCCCTTGTTTGATTCCAAACTGTTGTCTGTCTCATTATTCCGACTGGGGGGGCGGCGGCAATGTACAACAGCTATACAATGCAGGTGGACAGAAAAATGTTACTTTGGCTAATATAATTTTCACTAAATCTTTTGTGTTGGTCTTGGTATTGTACATGGTAGTTTTATTGTTTTTATTAATAGTTTTGAGCTGATCATGTATCGGACAGCTCTCCTCTGTGCGAATGTGAGGGCTCTGGCAGCAGTGAGGAACCAGGCCACTGCCAAAGCTATGCTCATTTTTTAAAAAACCTGAGACTAGCTGATGGGTGGATGGAAACTCTGTGCAGGGCTCTCCTCCAGTGGTGATATAAGGGCTTTGTGCTGCAAGGAACTGGGTACCATTGTGAAAGGGTTCAGCTGTGGTGGGCATGCTAGATCACATGGTCAGTAGGGGCCAGGGTCCTTGGGGTAGCCTTTGATCACCCCCCATTTTTGCTTATTTGATTGGTATTGGAATTTGTAAGTGCCATCCCTTCAGTCATTAAAGGGTTAAGCTGATGTTTCTGTAAGCTAATGGTATCTTGTTAGCATAGAACAAATTAGGTATTTAGTAGAATCTTCCTGCCAACAATGGGGAGGTATTATTATTATTATTATTATTATTATTATTATTATTATTATTATTATTATTGATGATGATAACAACAACAACAACAACAACAATACTTTCGATTTATTGATTGCTTTCCCCCACATACCTGTGGGCTCAGAGCGATTTACAGTTACTCGTGATATTTGGACTAACAATACTCATGGGGGATAGGAAAGACAACATACAGTATTTTTAATTACACACACATTGTAGCTGGCCGGAGGATTCATCTGCGGGCTGGATCAGTCATGTTCCGACGGCATGTATTCTTGTCGGCTGGCTGATGACGTCAGGGCTTCTTGATTTCGCGCTTCCACACTGCCACCGCCTGGCTGACTCACTCCACTGCAGGGATGCTGAAACAGGTCTTGCATCTTTTGATCTTGCCGCGCCACAGAAGTCACACTCGGCAGCTAACACCTTCCCAAAGGGAGTGGTGTGCCCACCCCCTTACGGGTGGTCCCCAATTTATCTACTTGCTGAAGCTTTCGAATCGCTGGGTAGACGATGAGCTAGGACAATGCTTGGTTGCTCACACCAGGACGGGGCTAGAACTGACAAAGCTTGGCAGTTCAGATGTTATAGTTAAGCAGGGGGATTATCGCCTGTGCCACCTTCTCCCTTAATAAGGAGACTTTAAGATTGACTATTGGCTAATTAATATATTGGAGGCAGTACATGCTGTTCTGCATGTATGCAAGTGGTGGAGCCTTTGTTCTTAGGGTCAGAACATGACACACAGAGACAAGACAACAAGATGGAGATGGACCTAGAACAATAAGTTAGGATGTTGTTGTTTTCCTTCCATGTAACCTTCCTATATTTTCTAGTAAATATTTTTCTTAGAAGCTAAACACACACGTGTCTTGTGATGCATTATTCTGCTCTGCCTCGTGCACTCTGCTAAATTTCCAACAAATAAGGTTATGAGCAGCGAGTGTGTTTTAGCTTGCAAGAGGCAGGAAGTAGAACATTTTTGAGAGGAACCAAGCATTTCCTTTTTGGATGCATTTTTCCAAAACCTATTGGATTTATAAACCAGAAGAATAATTCCCTAGAGCCCCTGTTTGGAGTGAGAGGGCAGAAAGGTTTCCCTTTTGTTTGATCTATGCAAAAGATGAAGGAATGTGTGGTGGGGGTGGCGTGGTGGGGGCTTTTGGGGGGTG
>NW_015175434.1:226552-289336 GCF_001447785.1 Gekko japonicus
TGGTGGGGGAGGTGGGGGCTTTTTGGGGTGGGGGAGTAAGGCGCGGGCGGTCCAGGCGCCACGGCGGGGGTTGTGGGGGCTTTTGGGGGGGCAGGCAGATCTGTTCATTCCCACCCCGCTCTGGCTTGTCTGTGAGGGCAGGTCTACCAATCCCCCCCCCCCTGCCACTACACCAAAACAGTCCAGTGGCACCTTTAAACCCGAGTTTTATTCAGGTACAAGCTCTCCCTCCTCTGTGAGGGCAGATTTCTCCCCCCCCCACTATCAATCCAAAACTGTCCAGTGGAGCCGGAGCGGTGGGTGCAGCCTTCTGACACACTTTCGGTGATGTCAGGGGATGTGGCATATGCTAATGAGTTATGCTAATGAGCTTCTGCAGCTCTTATTCAAGAAAAGACCCCTGGAGGGAACAAATACATTTAGACTTTAATGGATGCTGGAACTCATTTTGTCTATAGCTATTTGATAAGATGTAAAGATCGGTGCTAGAGAAATTCAAGAACTATGTTGCTGTTGTGAAAAACAAGTTCATTAAAGCTCCTGAGGTCCTGTTTACAGTTAATGGGACAGAGTATTGTGGCACTGAGTTCCAAAGATTCCTGGAAGAGGAGAGAATAGAGTATGATACAAGTGTGGCCTATTCTCCTCAGCAAAATGGCTCGACTGAGCACCTTAATAGAAGCCTCCAAGAGATGGCACATTGCCTATTCTTACAAGCTGGTCTGCCTGACCCCTGCTGGGCAGAAGCAGCAAATACAGCAGTTTACCTGTCCAATAGAATTCCCTCTTAAGTTACAGGGAAAACACTGTTTGAATTGTAGTTTGGAAGAAGGGGAAAGTTTGATCCCAGAGTTGAAGTGGGAATCCTTGTGGGATATGCTCAAGGTAGTAAAGGATATAGAGTTATGACACATTTGGTTAGAGTGTGCAATGTGGTGCATATTGATGAAAACAATGTACTCTAAGCTTCTAAACAAATAGAGTCCACAGTGCAAACCAGCCAAGAGGCTGAAGAAGTCTCTTTTACTGATCTGGCCAGATGGCTACCTGCCAGGACTGCCAATCAACAAGAGATCCCACAAACAGAATGGGAGGCAGGAAAAGCTAGGGCAGAGAAGACAGAGATTACTATGGAGACAGTCACAAAGAAGCAATAAAGGGATACCACCACATAAGTTTTTCTTTTGTGCTAATGTGCAATCAGTGAATGAACCCTCAAGCTGGAAAGAAATGATTGAACTGCCTGCACATGAAAAAGGGTTTACACAAACACCTGGGACTGACCTTTCTGAAACTTTTGCACCTGTTGTCAAGTTCACCTCCATCAGGATACTTCTAAGTATAGCAGCATCAAGTAGAATTCATGTTGAACACCTGGACATTAAAACAGCATTTCTCAATAGAGATTTGTCTGAAGAGATCCACATGGGACAACCAGATGATTTTCAAGAGAAAAGAAAAGAGAATCTCAAGTGCAAACATGAAAAGAGCATTTACGGGCTTAAGTTGCCAGAGCATGGAACAAAAAAATAAAAACAACCATGCTGTTACTAAGTCAAAAAATTCAACAAGGAAAGGCAGGATGAAGTCTTGCATGAGAACAATCAGCAATACAGAGAGGCAACTGGCAGGCTTTTCTATCTGAGTTCAGTGTCTAGACCTGGCATTTCTATAGCTGTTGGGATCTTGTGCAGAAAGACAAATTCTCCATATCACTATGACTGGAATGCTGTAAATAGGCTGGCTACATACCTCATAAAACAGCTGACCTGAAATTAAGATCTCAGCTTGTGACAACCCAAGACTGTTTGGATACATGGACTCTGACTGGAGTGAAAACAAAACTGACTACAAGTCAACCCATGGTTACATGTTTTTTTTCTAGCCAGACGCAAACTCTAGTTGCCAAATACATATCTGCTTCAAATTCACACAGTGAATTGAGTAAATCATCTTTCTACTGAAAGACTTTAGTGTCAATGTGCCTAAGTCAATAATCTTTTTTGAAGATAATCAGGCATGCATAGCTCTATCCAAGAATGAAAACATCAAACCAAGAAGCAAGCATATTGTTGTCAAATATTCTGTGAGATAAATGCAGCAACATTCAAAACATTGGCCCTCAGAGGAGATGGTTGCTGACATATTCACCAAGCCTCTTGCCAGAGGGGAGTACCTGCACACGAAACCGAACCTTCATGACTTCAGTATATAACACTTGAGAAGGGATGTTGGAATTTGCAAGTGTCATCCTTTCAGGCATGAAAGGGTTAAGTTGATGTTTCTGTAAGCTAATAATACCTAGTTAGCATAGAACCAAATAGGTGTTGAGTAGAATCTTTCCGCCAACAAGAGGGACATTTTATTCTTAATGAAGTGACTTTAAGATTGACTATTGGTTAATATATTGGAGATAGTACATGCTGTTCTGCATGTACACAAGGGGTGGAGTTTTTTTGGGGGAACTTCCACTCCTTTGTTCTTAGGGTCAGAATGTGACACACAAAGACAAGAGAACAAGATGGAGTTGAACCTAGAAAGATTAGTTAGTTGGGATGTTGTTGCTTTCCTTCCATGTAGCCCTATGTTTTCTAGCTAAACTTTTTCTTAGAAGCTAAACACACATGTGTTTTGTGATTCATTATTCTGCTGTGACTTGTGCACTCTGCTAAATTTCCAACAATTGGGGAACCTGGAAGTGAAGAGCTTGTCTTTGTGAGCACCTCCCTCTCTCCTTTTCCTTTTCCAACACTGGATCATGGCAAGGATCATGAGCCGGGAGGAGGGGGCAGCGAGCAGGAAAATAATTTTCCCTGCAAAATCAAATAAAGGAGCCTTTAAAAAAAAAAAAACCATTCCTGGAACTCTAAATTGTTTTAGAATACAAAAATAACAGAGATTTGGAAAGGAGGAGAAGGAAGAAATTTGAGTATAGGAAAGAATATGTAAAAAGTCAGAGTAGGGAGTTATTCTCTGACGTTAACTCCAGAGCAACAGTCTTTGGAAGATATTATTCTTAGGTTTTGGGATTCTGATGTAGGAACAGCAGTTGTGCTGCTTGCATTAAGAGTCATTGCTTACTTCCAGTGTGCTCTGCTTATGTATTTGCATAACAATAATTACAAAGACATCATATGCCTTCAGTGCATTTTCTAAGTATAAGGAATAAAAATATGAAGAGGACATTCTGGAAGTTCCTACTACTCAATAGGTGCGTTCAGACGGGGCGTTTCTGCCGGCATAAACGCGATCAGATTCACCCTCCTGTCTGCGGAGCCCTTCGGTGGACGCCTGCTCACACGCTGCGGGCGTCGGCTTTTTTTTTTAAAGGACTGTTTGAGCATGCGCACAGGCAGCCATTCAGAGAATGGCGATTTTTGTGCATGCTCAACCCCCCCTTACATTTAAACTTTAAAGGTAAGCACTTACCTTTAAAGTTTAAAACCCAACCTGGCCTCACTTAAGTCCAGGACTCCTCCGGGATGATAAAGTAAGGGCTTTTTTTCCTCCTTCACAAACGCTCGGGGCGAAGCTTCGCCCAAGCGCATATCGCTTAGAGTTCAAAAAAATGGCGGGGGAAAGCTGGAAGCCTCAGGTTTCCAACGGAAGTGGCTAGGCACTGGTGGAGAGCGATCAGACGCCGGTTTGTATCGGAAGCCACCGTTGCACTCTGTTTACCACCACTTCGGACCTAGTGGCAGAGTGCAACGGTGTAAAGGGATTTACAACGGTTAGGGACGGGAGGCAGATGTTCGCCGTCTGAACGCCCGTAAGTACATCGGTTGGAACCGGCACTCTAACCGTTGTAAATCCCCCATCTGAACGCACCCATAATAAGTGTGGGGGCCACATTTTCATGCTAACACTGAACACATGAAGCTGCCTTTTACTGAGTCAGACCATGTCTACTTTGATTGACAGCAGCTCTCCAGGGGGGGAGGAGGAGGAGATTGGATTAATGCCCTGCCCTTCACTATCTGAGGGAGTCTCAGAGTGGTTTACAATCTCCTTTCCCTTCCCCTCCGAACAACAGACACCCTGTGAGTTAAGTAGGACCAAGAGAGCTCTTTCAAGAACTGCTTATGAGAGGACAGCTCTGAGAGCACTTGTAACTGACCCAAGGTCACACCAGCAGTTGCATGTGGAGGAGTGGGGTATCAAACACGGTTCTCCCAGATTAGAGTCCATGCTCCTAACCACTACACCAAACTGGCTTACAAAGAATGGTGTGGTGGAAGAAGGAGGAGGAGGAGTTGGTTTTTATACCCTGCTTTTCTCTACCCAAAGGAGTCTCGAAGCAGATTACAATTTCTTTCCCTTCCTCTCCCCACAACAGTGAGGTAGGTGGGGCTGGGTGAGAGAACTGTGACTCATCCAAGGTCACCCAGCTGGCTTCATGTGGAGGAGTAAGGAAACAAACCTGGTTCTCCAGATTAGAGTCCGCTGCTCCTAACCACTACACCACACTCGCTCTCAGGTAGAGGTTTTCCATATAATTTACTACCTGATCCTTTAAACTGGATATGTCAGGGATCTTCTGGATGCAAAACTGATGCTCTGCTATTGGGCCATGACCCCTTCTCTGTCTTTGCACTTACCATACGTTTAATAAGTGGTAATTTAAAAAAAATATTCTATTTTTGTGAAAAAGTCCCATCTTTTCATATACTAAATTGTCACACGTTCCATCAAGTGAATGATGAATTAGGACTTCCTAAGTTGTAGATGACACACCTAATGAGATGTAAGAATAGAAGGAAAATGGAATGCATGAAAGTTGAGGTCTTTAACCTTATTAAGATATTATAGCTTAAATGAAAGTGGAAATTTCTTACAAAATATGTGTTGAGAACTTTGAGGACTGTAATATTGTTAGTTATTCAAACACAGTTTCCTGAGTTTTTAGACTGGACATAATTAAAACTATAGCATGATGTCTTTTTACTTCCATTAATTTAACATCAGTAAGTTCCAGTATGCTGTCATTAATATAGGTAAATAGATTTGTTTTACTTAATGGGCAGTAGTGATAGCAGAGACCACTAAGAGTGTATTACATAGGACAGTTTAAATCAGGGGTGTCAAACTCACTTGTGCATAGGCGTAATCTTCGTGGGGGCGGTGGGGCTTCAGCCCCCGCTGAAATTTTCAGGAAAGTGCTCAGCCTCCCCCGGGAGCCACCCTTGCTCCTAGCACAGCAATGCCTCTGGCCCAGCTCCAGCCCCCCCCCCCGGGAAATTGGAAAGTCTACACCCTTGTGAAGGGCCAGATCTGTCATAAAGGGGACTTTGTGGGGCTAGGCCATGCATGTCATAAAATGTAATGCCAGGTAGCAGTGATATAAACTTCACAAACACAATTAAAGATTTTATTTTTTTTTTACTTAAAATACAAGTATGCTTAAAACTCTTGCGATATTTTGGTCCCGATCACACGGAGCATTTGCCACACTAAAGATATGGATGATAGGCGGATTTTCCAGGCGCGATCACCCCGCAACATCTTGGAGTCATAGTGCACCCGTGGCTAACCCATGGCTTCTTGTCAAAGATACGGAGTAAAAAACTAGTATATACGATGTACTAGTTTCCGGGAAACTCAGGGCAAGGGCGGGCATCTGATCACGTTTCCGCTGGAATCCTGTGGCATCCGGCGCCTGCCCATGTCCCGTCGCAAACCGGATGTTTGGGGTTTTTTTAAGTCTCCACAGGATGCACACAAATGCCCACCGGCACATGCACACACTGTGGTGAGGGGGGGAAATCCCGTTTGCCATGGAAACGGCACCTAGCGATTGCCAGTGTGATCACACTGCATTGCTTCTTTGCCACGCTGCAGGATAGCCATGTGATCGGCACCTAATGGCACACCCACGGGACCTCCACGGGACATGTGATTGGTTTGCCGCACGTTACTTTGCTCCAGGGCAAACAGCCACGTTCCCCCCCCCCAATTTTCCAGCCTGTGTGACCAGGACCTTTGTTTATTTAATAGTCTTTGATAACTGACACCTCCCAAACCTCCTCCCCCTTAAAAGATGCCTGCCTGGAAAAGAAAGGTAGGGGAATAGTGGGATTTGGCGATGCAATTTTAAAAATAAAACATCAAGAAAAAGTACAAGGATCACAGCAGAAACTAAAATATAAACTAAAAATATAAAATGCTCTGAGCCTAGGAAAACATGAAATAGCTGGGCATTGTAAGCTCCCCCCCGGTCTACTCAGAGTGACAGTGGTTCTCCAATGTAATGTCGTTCTTTGGCTGTGGCTTCCCAGGTTAGAGTACTCTCTTAGGCTCCCACTTTCAGGTCCATTCAGCAGAGACAAGCTGGCTCAAAACATCAACCCTGTATTTGCAAGGAGACAACTCCAGCAAGCAGCAGTTTCAGCTATACAAACACCGGGAAGTGAAATTATTTGAGCTCCACTCCATTGAAATACATGGCAGCACAGCACAGACAAGGTTGCTGAGCAAATGTGAAATGGATTTCCCATTAAGGTCTCTGGGCCCAGACAGACTACTTTGGGACTGGAATGACAGCCACCAGAGTGAAGCGACAGTCTCTGGGAGTAGCAGAAGCATTCTGGGATTGGAATGAGGGCCCCCAGAGTGGGATGTACAGCTTACCCTGTGTGACATCAACACCTACTGGAGAGTGGTACCCCAACGGGGCCGACTGAAGATCAGAGACGCCATCATTACCAAAGACCATCTTGCTATGAAGCACTTATTTATTTACTGTTATATACAATTGCTGCTATGTTTTTATTGTTTTATGGATTTTATGTATGGGCTGTAGCCCTCTGTAAGCCGCCCTGAGCCCGCTTGCGGGGAGGGCAGGGTAAAAATACTTAAATAAATAAATAAATAAATAAATTCCATCCCCAGAATGCTGCTGTTACTCCCAGGGGCTGTCATTCCACTCTGTGCTCTGTCATTCCAGTCCCAGAACACAGATTCTATTGCTAGGGACTATCATTCTACTCTCAGGGCTTTTCTTCCAGTCTCAGAGCACTGTTTCTAGTCTATTTGGGTGCAGAGACCTTAATGGAAGAATCCATTCTGTATTTTCTTTGTAACTTTGCAAGCCCAGAAGAGCTTCCTGGCAAAGCAGGCAAAGACAAGATGGAGGGAGTTGGGAACGTCAGCAGCCTCAAGCTTCAAAGGGTGAGGACAGGAGGGGAAGGAGGGGGGAAGAAAAGAGCCACTGGCTTGATTACAGCCATGAGCGGGCTGCTTCTGGCCCTCAGGCCTTACGTCTGACACCTCTGGCTTAAATGGTTTTAGTTCCATCTGCAACATTAAATTCAAACTCTGATTTAGATTTCAGCACTGGCATCTCTTACAAAACTATTTGAGGCTGAAGACATTAAACAAAGGTCGTCCAAACAGTAACTAGACCAATGGTGTTTCAAAATGACTTTCTACTTCCCCTGCCTATATTTTTAATTATTAAATTTATCAAAACTAGTGTTATAATTAATTTTTTCTACCCTTCACAGGTTTTGATTATTACTACAACATATGCCCCCCAGTTAGCAATGCTTTGGAGAGTCACCCAAACATTCAGTGTATGAATATTCATCTCTCTTTTTTGAGAAGGTGGCCTGCCATTTTATGCCATTTTACACCTTTTATGACTTTGGAGCCATTTTCCCCACAATGCAGTATGATAGAGTTTCAGACCAGGTTCCGGGAAACCCAGCTTCAAATCCCCATTCTACCCTAGAAGCTTGCTGGGTGACCTTGGGCCAGTCATATACTCTCAGCTAGGGTTGCCAAGTACTTACCACAATCCAGCGGGGGACACATGCTCCCTGGCCGGAACATTTCACCTTGTAACGCACCATGCCGTTGCCAGGAAATGACACTGGGCGACGCTCTGGTACCAACGAGTTTCTGGACCCATTGCCAGACCGTCGCCCGACGTCATTTCCTGGCGACGGCATGGTGCAGCCCGTCTGTTGTCCCCGCAGGAATGATCCTGCGAAGACGTCTTCATCCCCCGCCGAATCACGGTAAGTACTTGGGAAGCCTGCTCTGAGCCTAACCTACCTCACAGGGTAACAGAGAGGATAAAATGGAGAAGAGGAGAAAGGTATAAGCCATTTGGAGTTCTTACTGCGGAGAAAGGTAGGGTATAAATGAAGCAAAACAATGACGTCGACAATAGCCCATTCAACATATGCTGGGCAATGCACACTGCATAACAATGAGCATAGAAACCCCATTCAGAGTGAGGGCTGTGCTTCCTAGATAGATCACATAAATAATGCTAGCTGATCAAGGTTTCTACAGTGAGCAGGATGATGTCATGATGCTACATAGTTGATGAGATTTGGCGACCTGATTATTTTACTTAAATTCATGCTGACAGGGGGGAATACTTCCAGAATAGGTAAAGTATTACATCCCCTTTTGAAGGAATCATTTAAAAAATCCACCTAAAGTACACTTCTTCTGCATCAATGAAAATGTTTGCGGAACCCCACCACCACCACCACTCAGCTTTAATTTCAGCATTTCTTTCTGCCTACGATTTTTATTTAATCTCCCCAAAAGTCAGAACCTAATTTCCCCCCTCTCCTGTGGATTATGGAAATGAGATTTGTATGTTGTTATAATACTTCAAACATGGTATAGGTTGTTAACAGTAAATTAAAAACCTAAGGGCTTCTCTGCTGGTTACTTGTTTGAATGCCGACATGCCTACAGAAATAAACATATATATTGCCAGGTCATCAAACAAGAAATCATAAAGTTATGTATCAGCAACCCTCCCTCAAAACCCTTACATTATGAGGACCAATTTATTCATAATGGCTGCCACCTGGAGTCCACTAAAAAGCATGTTAATGCAGTTGCTCCACACAGCAGGTGTAATATTTTAAACGAGTAACATATAACACACATTTTGCTTTAGAATTGTTCCCTCATTAATGGGCATCAAAGATGAATGCTTCTGAGACTTCTAAATTGGTTTGGATTAACTTGTTTTTGTATATGCATAGTTCCTTTCCAGGAAGGATGGTTGTGTTCTCACATGGACTGGTGTTCATGGAGAATGAGTTCTCAACTACCACTTCAGCAGCTGGACTAGACACCCCCTCCCCAGTGACTGACCCAGAGACCCACATGTGAGAGTTTTGGGTAGCCATCCCAAATCACTGGAACTTTTTACTTTATGAGTTGAGTCTGTCTCTCACATTACAGGGCCTTCCAAAGGCATTTTATAACATCCCCCCCCTTTTTTTCGAAGGGCTCTTGTAAATTAATTCATAAAAGGTAAAGGTAAAGGTTCCCTTGCTCGAAAGCCAGTCGAATCCGACTCTAGAGTTGCAGTGCTCATCTCAATTTCAAAGCGGAAGAGCCAGCGCTGTCTGAAGACATTTCCGTGGTCATGTGGCCAGCATGACTAAACACCAAGGTGCACAGAACGCTATTACGTTCCCACTGAAGTGGTACCTATTTACCTACTTGCAATTTCTTGCTTTCGAACTGCTAGGTTGGCAGGAGCTGGAACTAGAGACGGGAGCTCACTCCATCATGCGGCACACTCGGGTCTCGAATGGCTGAACTACCGACCTTCCACAGCCTGCAGTTCAGTGTCTTAACCACTTTAACCAACCCAGCTCCAAAATTAATTCATACTCTGGTTTAAATTGTGGATACATTATTGGTGTTTAATCATTCATCTTTGCAAATTTACAGTATAAGAGATAAACTTTTCTACTACTGAGATATTTATGCCAAAGTACATCACTAATACTTTTTCATTTGTGATTTTATTATCTATGTTTTAATTTGTTAGCCTCTTTGGTGGCACTTATGAGTGCAAAAAGGTGGGATATAAATTTTGGAAAATAAATAAATAATCACTGTGTTGATCATATTTGTAATGGGAGGGTCTCTTTTCTCATTAATATTTCTGAACCAGTAACAGGGAATTATATTTTGCTTTGGTTTCTTTGTTCATATATTGCAGGTAAATCATAATGGCATTTTATTCCCCCCCCACACACACACACTTTTTGTTTATTTATTTTCTGTTGTACTTTTCACTGTGCATTAAAGCCTTCACAGCCAGCAAAAGTCTTTTAGGTTGTTGTTTTTCAGAGCCCTTATGGCTTTTGACTACCTTCTCCTATGACACTTCTCATGATCCTGTGGTGAAAAAAATCACCTTTTATATCTGTGCAGGGGCAGCAGGGAAATAAATGTGTGGATAGGTCACTTCCCCCCCCCATTTTTATTTGAAAGGGAATACAAATCACACCTTCCTTTAGAAATCTGAAGGAACATCGATTATTTTAGGAGTCTCAGCTTGTCATCAGAAAGTGCAATGTCCCCATACCTTCCATCACTGTAGGACGAGTCAAGTCTATTCTCAAAGCCACAGAAAGCTACTTAATTTTTTTTCTTTTGAGAGAGAGAGAGAGAGAGAGCAAAACATGAATGTTGTGCAAATACCAGACCTAATAAAATCGCTGTGTCCAGTGTTCCCTCTAAGCTGAGTTAATGTGAGCTATATCACAGTTTTTTAGCCTCCGGTTCGCATATTTTTGTCTTAACTCAGGAAGGATGGCTCCAGTCTCCAGAGCAAACTAATTTATGCAGTAGCCAAATCACCTGCTCACAATTTAATGCCAGGAGCTCACAAAGTAGAATTTTTGCCCACAGGACTACATAGTGTAGAGGGAGCATTGGCTGTATCTAAAGCTATTTTTGGGCAGGTTTATCATTCCTATTGAAAACTTTCCAGTTTTCTAAACCAAAAGTTAAATTACTCAGGAGGTGGCCATAAGGCAGGGTCCTCTAGTCTTGGTTTAGTGTTTGAGCACTAAACTGAAAGAGAAGGAAGCTATTGAAATGAATATTTGTGAAATGCAATAACTTTGTAATACAGTGCACATGTAGGTACATAAAACATGCAGCCCATGTTGGTCCTGCATAGTGTGAAGGGATAGGCAGGGTTTCCAAGAGACACCTCAGGCCCTCAGACAATGGTCTCCTCTAGCCAACCCCTACAGCACTAGACCTAATGAAATTGTCATATGAAAGCAAATGAAAAGTAAGGGGGGGGGGCAACAACAAAACCAGCCCAGGCCCCGGTCACACTGGGGAAAATAGGCGCAGCCAAAGTGTGGCTTTTTTGAGCCGCACCAAAAGAGACGCACGGCGGCGGGATCAGACAGATCCCCCCAGCTGCCACGCAGGTCCTCCCTGACACGATGAGATGCCGGGAGGAAGCCACAGACCGGAAAGCGAGGCCAGCCCACTGCACATGCGTGTGCATGTGCAGTTCAGCAGAACCTCACTGCGGGAGAGATGGGCGTGCCGGTGATCCCACGGCTGTTACTGCTGCGGATTTTCCGGTAAGTACTAGTTTTTTGAAGGGGGTTTTTAATCCGCATCTTGGGGGGGGTTGATGCACAGTTTTGCCCAGAAGGGACAGATCGGGGACGGGGGGGGCGCAGCTTCCAAGATGTTGTGGTGTGATCGCGCCCGCTT
The DNA here is from genome assembly GCF_001447785.1 of Gekko japonicus. Classification (NCBI taxonomy): domain Eukaryota; kingdom Metazoa; phylum Chordata; class Lepidosauria; order Squamata; family Gekkonidae; genus Gekko; species Gekko japonicus. The sequence continues at coordinate 238,064 of NW_015175434.1, forward strand.
GATGCACCCCCGATCCCTCCCTCTCGTGTGGCAAATCTTCCCGTGTGACCAGGGCACCAGAGAAACAAATTAGGTAATAAAACAAGGTTGAGTGGCCCTGATCTGAATAGCCCAAGCAAACCTGGCCTCATCAGATCTCGGAAGATAAGCAGAGTCAACTCTGCCAAGTATAGGGTTGCCAGGTCTGGGTTGGAAAATACCCGGAGACTTCAGGGGTGGATCCAAGAGAGGGTGGGGTTTGGGGAGGGGAAGGGCCTCAGTATGGTACAATGCCATAGAGTCTACCCTTCAAAGCAGCCATTTTCTCCAGGGGATTTGATCTCTGTCAGCTGGAGAAAAGTTGTGAAAGCGGGGGATCTCCAGGCCCCACCTGGAGGCTACCAACCCTAGGCAAGTACTTGGATGGGAGAACTCCTTGAAATACCACAGGTGGGAGGCAGGAGCAGGCTTTATTCAGCCACCTCTCTGCATATCCTCCAGGCCCCCAGTAGGGGCCAGTCACCAGAAGTCGCCATGACTTCCAGGTGTACACACTCTCGCACGCATACACATGCACATATAAAAATACAAAAAAAGGTTGAGTGAGCCAGCTAGTACATGTGCAGAGAAACCCAAAAAAGAACACTTTAATAATAAGAAAATGTATTCAACAATTAAAAACACAATCAAAATAGCTTTTCCAATGCTAAATAGTCAATAAACCAATGTCGAGCAATACTGCATGTATCTACCACTTACCTAGTTTATCAAGAACAACCAGCAAGTGTTTATAAAATAATAAGTTAATCCCAACAGCAAACACATTTCAGTTTTTGTCTTCTTCAGTGGTGTGAAGGTAATATTCATTACAAAACACAACTTATCACCATATAAGAATTGTTATTAAGTACAAATGACATCACACATGTACAATAAAACAATAAATCTGAAATATCTCATATTTCACAGTTCTTCTCATGAAAAAAAAAGTTGCCAACTTGGAATCAGCCTGAGAATTAGAAAGATCTAGAGTCTACATGCTAGAAATGTGAAGGCATCTTGAAATCCAATACCTACATATGAGACATTTGGCATGAAGCCAGGTTCAAATCAGTTGACCAGTATTTGTATGTAGAATCTAACAATGTCCTCAATAGATTAGAGAGATATTCTACTCTTGCTGGTTCTCCTCTTGTTATAGTGGCTAGCTGCAAATATACCTCAGGTTGAATAATGATCAGATAGATTGCTGAGCAGTTCATTGGAAGAGCAGTGTGAGGGGCAGAGAGAAGCCGGGTGCACAGGCACACAGCCCCACCATGGCCTGCCCAGCTGCCACCCCCTCTGGAAGCCAGCTGACCCATGCCAGATGCTGCACTCATCCTTCCCTTCCCCTTGTGGATGCCACCAGCAACGAGGACCTGACTTGGGATAGACAGCTTGGCTGGGCACCATACAGGGCAGCCTGAGGGCCATGGCCCTGAGGCAAGGGGCCGGGTGCTGTGAGAGAGCAAGCCTTGGGTGGGCTGTGCAGACCCAGAGTGGAGGCAGAGGAGAGCAGACTAAGCCATCTGCTGCTGCTGCATCGGGGGAGGTGAGGGGAGCATGACATGGGGTGAGGCCACAGCTGGGCTTCTCCTCTGTGCTGCCTGGCTCTTGGCCACTGGCACTTGGGTGGAGGAGGTGGTGGTCAGCAGGTGGTGGCACCACAGAGTAGCACTCCACTTGCTATGGTGCTTTTGACCCAGTCACAGGTCTTAATTGCAGGGGCTCCACCCCTAAAGCCCCACCACTGGCTACGACCCTGACAATAGGCCTTTGCACATGTGCACTGTGTCATGTGTGTGTGGTTTAGCAAAGGAGCATGGGGTGGTATTTTCCCCATGGCTGATTTCACATTGAGGTTTTTCTTCCCATTTGGGGGCAACAAACTAAATCTGGGATCAGCTCACCATAATTGCTCCCAATGACTCTGGTAAATTCATCTGGTGAACCCATGGTGAAATTTGCGGCATCCTGAACCAAAACCATTAACAATAAAATGGCAGATTTATTATTAATTCCGACTGACCACTAGTGTGCATTGAACCTGCTAGTGTGTGTGGGGCTCCAGGATTAACAGGGGTGGGGCTATGGCTTTGTGGCAGAACATCAGTTTTGCATTGCACGAGTTCCCCAGATTGTTCCTGACATCTCCAATTAAAAGTATCCAAGGTAGTAAATGATGTGAAAGTTCTGTCCTTGATAGACAAAGGATTTAATTCAGTATAAGATTCCAGTGTTGAATGCAGGTCTTCATTCTGACATGCTGTCTGAATGCATCCTAATAAAATTACAAAAGCTATGTAAGTTTAATTTAAGTTACTCAAGCATGCTCCACACTGTAGTGTAGAGATGACAAGTAAGAGATTTCTTTATATGCCTGCCCTCTGCAATTGTCTCCATGTGTCAGTTATTTCAGGAGGAAAACCAGTTGTGTGAGTCAGCTTTGTAGAATTCTCAGTGTGCAACTAGTTTCAGGTGGGTAGCTGTGTTGGTCTGCAGTAGAAGAGGTAGTTCAGTATCACCTTAAAGACCAACAAGAGAGAGGGAGCTTTTACCCTTGAAAGCTCATACCCTGGAAATCTGATTGGTCTTTAAGGTGCTACTAGACTTGAACCTAGCTCTTCCACTGTGGAGTTACGATTCCAAATGAGAGTCTCAGAGAGAAAGTATTATAGGATGAAATACAGTAATAAATTATTGTTAACAACAACAACAAAAGCCATTGGAAAACACTCGCTTGGATTCAACTCACTTTTTTGCTCAGTCACCAAATTTGTCTGCTTCACTACAGCCTCCATCTCAGATCCCTGCCACATGGCAGGAAAAAACCTGGGCAAAGTGCGGCTAATCAGAGCCGCACAAAAAGAAACACGCTGCGGCGGGATCACATTGATCCCCTGAGCAGCGGCGCATTCCCTCCCCGGCACGATCAGATGCCGGGGAACGCGACGGTGGGGAATGGGAGTCTGCCGAACTGCGCATGTCTGAGCATGCGCAGTTCAGCCAGGAGCCGGGGATGCGCCGGCAGAAGGACGCGCCGGCGATCCCACGGCCGGCGTTGATGCAGCCATGCTGGAAGAACCACCTCGGTAGGTGGTGTATTTTTGCTGCGCCTTTTCGGGGGTTGGGACGGATCGGGGATGGGTGCACACCGCTTCCCAGATGTTGCGGTGAGATCGCGCCGGTTTGCTGCGCCCCCAATCCGTCCCTCTCTCAGGCCAAACCTTTATGTGTGACTGGGGCCTTCGATGACTTTTGTCTGTGTAGGTCCCATGATCCTCAGTATAGCCATGATCCTCAGCTGGTCACAAGGTAAAAATCTGGTTGGCTCCAAGCAAATATGTATCCTCAAGAAGTAGTACGATGCAGAATGCTAATGTACTGTTTTAGTTTCATTAGCAAAGTTTACTAAGCAGTATTCTAATTACCCCTAAAAACCATTTTTGGCACCATTGTTCTTCCTGGCAGCTGCTTTTAGGGCAGCATTACTCTGCCTCTAGCAGATGCTTTTTCATCATCCCTGAATTAATCATTCCTAAATTAGTTAATCCCACCAATCAGATAATGCATAGTGAGAGGGATAGCGTCAAAATATCAAATAGCCAGTAAAATATGACTGGGTAAAAACATTACTGACGGTAAATGAGGGTAGCTGAGACTGAAGGCAAGTGACACAATCTAAATGAATAAGCAAGCATTTTCACATAGAATGCTGAAAAATTAACATGGTGGGGGGATACTAAGTTTTTTTATAGACAGATTCAGTACCGGCCACCGAATTTCAGAGTGAAGAAAGCAATAGGGAAAGAGCTATTATATGAAAGAGTAGTGGTGAAAAGAGCTGTTTCCCCCCCTCTAGAACAAGAAGAAATAACAGTTGATTTGCCATTAATCATTGCAGAAGTAGGCCTCAACTCATTTCCAAGATAAGACTTGGAGTATTTCAATAAACACTTAACTGTTGTGAATAATTTTAAATTCCAGATAAACTATCCAAGGAGCTTAGTACACCAACAATTCTACTAAAGGTTTTTGTTTGTTTTTTTAAAATCCTGTTTCTTTAAGCATTTCTACTAGAACAACAATAGACCCTCTGGCAGAGCAGGATATTTCTGATTGATGATCCTTGCAAACTAGCAGTTTTAGCCACTATCCTTTTATTTATGTCCTATTATCTTGTGGGGATTTTTTAGTCTATTCAGCATTTCTCTCTCTCTTTTTAAAAAAAAATCTTCTAAAATAATTAAGGTGGCTTATTATGTACCTAGGATGCCACTGGATTTTGTACAAAATGGATCAAAAGAGAACCCTGTGTATGCTGCTTCTACCCTATATAAAAGGACAAGGTTTTTTTAATTTATTTTTTTTGTCTCTTTCCTCTTCATGAAATGGAAATGAGGACCTGGCACATGAGTGGCAGCCAATGCTATGAATTTCCATCCTTTCTTTCCTTGATTAGGTAAGTTTACTTTTTTAAAAAAAATCATGTTGCATACAGAAATTGCATTCTGTATCCTGCCCACTGTCAGGCAAGTTTGGCTAACAGAAGGCAACTGGACCAAAGACACCCAGAAAATTTCATGGTTGTGGGGGTTTGAATCTTGTTTCCCAGGTTCTAGTATGACATTTAACTAGTATACCTTCCTGACTCTCCAGGTTGTGTGAGCACACAGCAATAGTGATATTATATCCATCTAACACATTTTTATACCACCCTTCTTTCAAGGAGCATACCTGGGCACCCCGTTTTATCCTCAAAACAACCCTGTAAAGTAAATAAGGCTGAGTGTGATTGACCGAAAGACACCCAGAAAAATTCATGGCAAAGAGGGGTTCAGAACCTTGGTCTCCTAGATCCTAGTTAGGCACTCTAGCCACTGCACTTCATCAATATTGTCTGTGACAGATTTCTGGAGCAAGCCTAGAAATAAAGAATGAATGCCAATAAGTGAATCTAAAATTGCTCTTTAAACAACCATGCCCTGGAAATTACAGTACATAAATAATCCAAAGTGCATGGGTAAAACTATACACAACAAGTGTGGAGCCATGATACTGTCGTGCTGTCCCTTGATCTTTGGGGTGGCGCCCCCTGTGGCCGTGTTGCCGCCGTCCAATTCGTGCCTCTGGGAAGGAAGGGGTGGACGGGTGATCCAGGCGGCGGTCTGGCTACAAAAGGGGGGGAGTAAGGGGCCTCAGACAGGCAGGGGACGGGAATCGGCTCACCCCTCAGGTCCCTCTGCCAGCATGCTGTCACATCTCCCGCACTCCCTTTTCTCTCTCTGTCTCCTTCTCTTTCTCTCTCTGTCTCCTTCTCTCTCTGCCCCAGTGTGCTCCTCCTTTCTGGCCCCTTCTCCACCCCGCCTTTTATGTCCCTTTCCCCACTCCCGGGACTGCCCCTCCACCCCCTGGCTTGGCCCTGCCCCCTTCAACTAGGGACACGCCGGCAGGGCATTTCCCGGCTGGGCGTTGGAATGCCCGTCCTGCTCCTCCTGCCGCTCCATGGTGTCCCTCGGGGCGTTAGCTCGCTTTCCCCTCTCTTCTCCGCATCAACGGCTGCACGGGCTCCTGTCGCGCCTGCGAGCCCCTCCGGCATGGCGCTCAGCGGCGGCTTTCACCTCCTCTTCTGGATAGTCGGATCTGCCCCCCCCCTCAGTAAGGCGGGCCACGAGGGTCTTGCGAGGCTTGGCAGGGGTTCTGGGGTCCGGCCGTCCTGGCCCGCGACCCCCGGAGTGGGACAGATACTCATAGAGGAATCCCCTGCCCACACTTTCTCACCAGTCCCAGTTAGGGATGCCGGCCTCCAGGTGGGATCTGGGGATTCCCTGGAATTACAGTTCATATCCAGACTACAGAGATCAGCTCTCCTGGAGAGTATGGCTGCTCTGGATGGTGGACTCTATGGCATTGTATCCTGCTGAGGTCTCTGTCCTTCCCAGGCTCCACCCCCATATCCCCAGGCATTTCCTAACCTGAATCTGGCCACCCTACACCCCATCCCTGACCCCAACCCTAGGCCCAGTGTGACTCAGGGGCACTGCTGCCACTGGCATGAGCCTAGTACAACTCCTGGGTTTCACTGCTTCCAGCAGGATACCCAGCACTGCTCCTGGACTATGTGGCTGCCACTGGCAAGCCCAGCACAACTCCTAAGCTACGTGGGTCCAGCAAGGCTCCCGAGCTGCAGAACTGCTGCTGGGCCCACTGCAGTTCCTTGGTGCTGCCACTGCTGCCACTGGGCCCAGCACAGCTCCCAGGCTCTGACAATGACCACCAGAGGTAAGTGCTTTGGGAGGACTTTAACCGTCCCCCGTGTATTTTTTAAATATTTCATGTTTTTCTGGAGGGGGGGGGGTCACCCAAGTTTGCAAAACAATCTGTTTAGCTCAAGTGTGGCCCTGGTCTGCAGATTTAGGTATCAGAGATAGGGGGCACACTTGGGAAATAGTATATAGATAACAACAAAACTGGTAAAATGTGGGTGCCTCCAAAGACCTACAAAGCAAGATGTTTTCAAATGAGAAAGGAGCAGGTGGTTTTGTGCCTCCCTGAGGTCTTTTATCATTTCTCTAAGTTCAATTATTGCTTTATAACCCATCTGGCAGAAAAACATCTGGAGAAGGGGACTGAGCAGGTAACATAAAAGGGATGCTGTAAATTTCACTTAGAACACATTTGATAGTCAAAATTAACGTATTCAAAGTTTGTGCCAGTGGTCTCTAACATGAACCAATGTCAAATGATGTTGGCAGAGCACATAGTACAACATAATAGATCAGACAATCTTGGGAGAATTTTTTTCCCATGGATCTTCAAGGAGGTCCATCTGGATTATGAGACTAGCTCATCCTGTTATCAGTTACATCAGTGATGCTAAGAGTTCACTTGATCACTGTGGAGTGATCAGTCCCTTTCCAAGCAATTGAAAGTAGCTGTCTGTCCCTTCTTCAGTGCAGCTGCAATCACTTTTTCACCTTCCCCTTGAAGCTGCCACACCAGCTTCTTTCCTCTTCTTCTTTCATGCAAAGGAGAAGGAGGCACATACATATCCACACACATGGACCTTTGCTCTGTATGGAAGAAAGACAGCACCAACAATCTTTCCCATCCATCTGTACTCCTCCTCCTTAACATATGCACAGAGAAACACACATACTTCCTCTGGCATCAAAGCTGCTTTTTTGCTCTCCCAGGGAAATCATAGAGATAACTGTATATTTCCCCCTTCAGGTCAAGATATAACTTGAGGTGATGGTGGTGGGTTGTGTTGGGAAAACAGCAGAGGAAATGTTTCCCCACCAAAGCACTGAAGACCTGTTCTGAATTCCTGGAATGTTTGTGAGTGGCTCCACCCAACGAACTGCCATGTTGTGACTGCTAGCTCCCCAAAAGGTAACTTCTGCCTTCCGTTTTTTATATTGATATATCCTCATGAAAGATTGTCCCATAATTTTTCACCGTAACCCATCTAGATCATGAGATTGTCTCACTCTATGTAACTGTTATATCTGTATGTATCACTAGATCCTCTTACCTTACATTGTTCCCCCATCATTTAAAATCAAAACTTTAAGCTACACATTAACTACTCCTAAATTGCATGTCAGTATCAATCTATGCCAAAAGATCTCCCTGGTCAGGGACTGATTATTCAGAGAATCCAAGACAAAGGCAGTCATTGAAGGTCACTAATACAACAAGGACTTTGAAAGGAAAACTAGCAAGAAAGAAAAGAGATAAATACACAAAGCAGACGGAAATAAATGGAAATTCAGACCTTTTCCATACCTCAGTGTTGTCACTGTTTCCCAGTGAGTTGAATCCCCAACCGATGCTCCAACTTTGTGGCACCCCTTCAACAAAAGGACATTTATATGAGCCAGTTTAGTGTAGTGGTTAAGAGCGTGGGCTCTAATCTGGGAGAACCAGGTTTGATTCCCCACTACTCCACATGCAGCTGCTGGTGTGACCTTGGGTGAGTCATAAGTTCTGTCAGAGGTGTTCTCTCAAGGGCAGTTCTAGAGAGAGCTCTCTCAGTCCCACCTACCTCACAGGGTGTCTGTTGTGAGGAGGGGAAGGGAAAGGGATTGTAAGCCACTCAGAGACTCCTTCAATTAGAAAAGAGTGGGGTGAAAATCCAATCTCCTCCTCCTCATCCTATTATTATTATTATTATTATTATTATTATTATTATTATTATTATTATTATTATTATTCTTATCCAACCCTCCCCATGTGTTTCACACTTCCTTTGAAAATGTGTTGTGTGTCTGAGTCATCATGTACTTCATCAATGACAGAACCTTCTTTTTTGTGCATGTACAGTAATGTTATAACATCACAACATTGTTAAAAAAAAAGGCTGGATGCATTGTGGGGAACAGCATGGTTACCACCATTTCAAAGGTCCCCTGGTCCTCCTTAGTCACCAACTAAGAAAATGGCTGGCGATTGTCAAACTGAATACACCAATTCATAACACTGTTATTCGATAATTATGAAGTACACTAAATATGTCATCATGTACTTCATCAGTGATGGAAAAAGGGGTAACTTGGTCTGTACTATTTATGCTTATGTTGGGATTAATGAACTGTATTGTGCTTTCCCTGCTCATACTAAGCAATATCTTAATATATGTTCTCTATTTAATATTCTTTACAGCAATGGAATGAACTTGCAGGAAGTGAACTGGTCCTTCCTGTTGGAAAAATTGGCAAAAAAATATTTAGATATTCAGAGATTGCAATGGATCTTTGCTTCACTGGAGAGGAGGCATTTTCTTCTATGTAAAAATCTTTATTTCTAAGGGAAGGGTTCAGGAAATCTACGAAACAACAAAGACACCTAAGGCTCTTTACACTTTGACCACACGGTCTACAACAATGGAGATTCTTCTTCTTCTTGACCCCTAGAAGGAAATCACCTGAATACATTAACCAATGATTGTGAGTAAAGAGACTTCAGTTTCGTGGGCTTTGTTTCCATTGACTCTGTGCCAGGTTTCCTTCCAGATCAGTCAAAACAATAGCACAAAAGGTAAACACACATGAACCCTATAATGACTGAATTTTAGACCTTGCAGCACACATATTTCCAACACTTCCATCTGGGGAAAGACATTGCCTTTGCTGGTGCTGGGTCATCTCCAAGTTAGCTTTTCTTCTGCTGATGCTGCTAAATTACAGTGCAGGTCTCTGGGGTAGCAAATGATATTGCCTCAAGCAATTTCTGCCAAAGCCTCCATGGCAGCTTCTCCAGCCTTGCCTGCTCACTTGAATTTGCAAGTATTTTTCACCTTGACCAAACATGTCAGCTCATGGAAGTCTGCATGCTCATGACTGATTGCATGCAGCATTCAGAAACCAGCTATGGGAGCACTCGTCATCACTTGTCTCCTCATTTTATCTGTGTTCCCATTCATAACTACTTCAGGTCATATGCCGACTGCAGAGTATACAAGGGAGGTGAAAAACCCTCCAAATGATCTCAGTTACTTTGAATAGATCATGACACACACACACCCATAGTTTTGCCAATGTTGACACAATCCAGCAGCTGCAAGAATGTGGGAGGACTCCATTTCATTAATGTATGTGAGGTCTACAATCACCCCCAAAACAGTAATAGTTTTACTGGGGGGCAAATCTGTAATGAAATCCATGGAGATAACCTCCCACGGCCGGCTCAGAGTCGGGAGGGGTTGCAAGAGACGTAGGGATTTAACAAGGGTCAAGAAGCGACAGTTAGAACCAGATATGGAACAACTGATTGGTTTCGCATAGGAAAAGGAGTACGACAAGGATGTATATTGTCACCTTGCTTATTTAATATATATGCAGAGTACATCATGCAAAATGCTGGCCTGGATGAAACACAAGCGGGAATTAAGATTGCTGGGGAAAAGATCAACAACCTCAGATATGCAGACGATACCACTCTAATGGCAGAAAGTGAAGAGGACCTAAAGAGCCTCTTGCTCAGGGTAAAAGAGGAGAGCGCAAAAGTGGGCTTGAAGCGCAACATCAACAAAACTAAGATCATGGCATCCGGCCCCATCACTCCTTGGCAAATAGAAGGGGAAGTCGTGGACGTAGTGACAGACTTCACCTTCCTGGGATCCCAGATCACCGCAGACTGTGACTGCAGCCATAAAACTGCTCCTTGGGAGGAAAGTGATGGCGAACCTAAACAGCATGATAAAAAGTAGAGACATCACCCTGCCAACAAAAGTCCGCATGGTCAAAGCAATGGTATTCCCAGTAGTCATGTATGGCTGCGAGAGTTGGACTATAAGGAAGGCCGAGCACCGAAGAATAGATTCTTTTGAACTATGGTGCTGGAGAAGACTCTTGAGAGTCCCTTGGACTGCAAGAAGATCAAATCAGTCAATCTTAAAAGAAATCAACCCTGACTGTTCCCTGGAAGGCCAGATGATAAAACTGAAGCTTAAATACTTTGGCCACCAAATGAGAAGGGAGCACTCACTGGAGAAGACCCTGATGCTGGGAAAGATTGAAGGTCAAAGAAGCCGGGGACGGCAAAGGATGAGATGGTTAGACAGTGTCATAGATGCAACGAACATGAAATTGAGCAAATTTCAGAGGACGGTGGAAGACAGGAAGGCCTGGCGTGATCTGGTCCATGGGGTCGCGAAGAGTCGGACTCGACTGTGCGACTGACCAACAACAACTGTTATCTGCTGTTAGCTACTGAGTGTTTTGTTTTTACAGTTAAGATTTTCCAAAAATAAAAAAATCTCACAATGTTATCACCACATCGAAAACAGCTTCTGTTCAGCTGAGGCAGGGTTGCCTCAGATTTCACTCGCTGTAACATATGTAAAAGGCATTCATTTCATTCCCTTGCTTTCAAAGCAGCCCTATGCCAGAAAGACGTACTATGTTTCTTTGGCAGAAATACCACATGAACAAATTTGAGGCATTTAGTGACCCAGTTTCCCTAGAATCTAGTGAAGCAACTTTTGCGTATGTAGCATCAAGAGGTAGGGATGGGCCAGACAGAACCACAGCGAATTATTGTAATAAAGTTTCAGGTTTATTGGAGCAACAGAAAGTTCTCCTTTCCACAGTCCTTCATTTTAAATTTTCTCTCTGTGCTTTTTGACAGTATCTTAGGAAATCTCGCATTGGATACTATTTTCTTTAGATATGACTCACTTGTTCTTGTCAAACATTTTCTCTGTTTCAGAAGACTTTGAAGTGCGTTTATAAAAGAATGCCCCAAAGGCCAGAGATACCTATTGTGCAACCCATGCAAAACGGTTTCAGTTATATTTAAAATGATACCTTGTCATTTTGCTAGGTAGTCACAGTCCAAGACTTCAGTTAAAACCAATGGAGAAGGAAAATAGACGTGTACAGCTGCAAAAAGGATTTCTCTCTCTCCTCAGTCTGCTCCTTTCATAGCCATTAGATATTGGGGGGAGGGGGGTTGAATATGTTCATACCCCAAAACAGAATGTTTTCAAAATTTCAGAGGAAAATGAAAGGTATATAATACCTTTTGACAGTATACCAGTTTGGTGTAGTGGTTGAGTGCGCGGACTCTAATCTGGGAGAACTGGGTTTGATTCCCCACTCCTCCACTTGCACCTGGCTGGATGACCTTGGGCAAGCCGTAGTTCTGATAAGAGCTGTTCTTGAAAAAGAGCAGTTTCTGTCAAGAGCTCTCTCAGCCCCACATATCTCACAGGGTGTCTGTTGTGGGGAGGGGAAGGGGAAGGAGTTTGTAAGCCGCTCTGAGACACCTTTGGGTATTGAAAGGTGGGGTATAAATCCAATCTCCTCCTCCTCCTCCTCCTCTTCTTCTTCTTCTTCTTCTTCTTCTTCTTCTTCTTCTTCTTCTTCTTCTTCTTCGCTGTAACCAGATTTAGGGTGTGTGAAAAAGGTGGTGCATGTGTGTAAACCAAGAAATGAATAAGGCCACCCTCAAAAACACATAATCTGGCATGGAAGTCACTTACCTGAGACACAATTCCTTGCTACTATTTCAACCTTTGCTTAGGCAGAGCCAATTATGTTGCACTCTTATGTGTGCCCCATTTCCTTAGCAGTGAGAAGTACCTGGACTGATTCCATTTAGAGAAGAGAGCACCAGGTGCTTATGGTTTTTGTAGTATTTGCTTTATGTACAAATGTACAACTAGAACATGGATGGAAGCAGAGAGAGGCACTCTGGGGAGTAGGTGGATGTCAGGTCCCCAGACAGAAAGAGAGGTCCAGCTTTCCAGAAGGTGCTTCCTCCAACCCTGTCAGATTGTCTTTCTGTCTCTGAGTCTTCAGTATTTGAATTGCACTATATTTTTACACAAATATCTCTCTGCACCCTCCACTGAGATGGGAAATTTACCTCTTCCAAACCCTGGTGGCTACTTGAACAAAAACATTTCTTGATAGTCAAGGCCCACTGAGGAGTTATCTACAGTCATCATTACCCTTCCTTTTGTCATTTAGAAGAGGCAGAGTAATCACAGGTTAAGCCTACAATAATACTTTCCTATCGGGAGCGGCCAATGCACATACTGCCCACCTTGTGATATTTACACATAATTTATTTTATTCCACTCTTCCTCCAAGAATTTCAGAGCAGCACACATGACTTTTGCCTCTGATATATCCAGAAGGTACAGGTGTATTAAGCATGATATCCAATGGTATCACATATTTAATCATGGTTCTTCAGCAAAGAGTTATAGCAACAACTGATCAAAGATTCTTCTAGAAGTTTCTCTACTCCTTCTGGTTCACTTGTCTTTAGGGAAGTGGGGAGGAGAGGGAGTGGTTTGACAATCAGAACAGTCCAATGACTGAACAGTGGGCTGGAGGTAGGTAAGAGTGGGTGACACACAGAAAACTGACATAAACATTATACATGAGGGAAAAGGTGACTGAAAATTAGTTTCCAGAAAAAGATGGGAATAATAGTGGTCTCAAAAGAAACAGAAAAAAACCATGGCAGAGGGGGAAAAAAACAAAGTGAAAACTAAAGACACAAAAATGTGTGTAAAAATCAAGGAGTAAACTGAAGCAGTATGGGGCAAGAACCGATGCCAAAAAAAAAAAAATCATACAGAAAAGCCCTTAGACTCAGCTGAACTGCCCATCCATATTTTTGTAACCTTGCAGTTGGAGCAATGTCCTCCACATTGGGCTACACTTGAAGACAGTCTGAACATTGCAGCTGGTTCAGAATGTTGCAGCCGGATTGCTGTCAAGGACTGGCTTCCTTGAATACATTGTTGAAATTTTAAACATTTTCATATATTGACTTGCTGGCTGCCAGTTTATTTCTGAGTTTAATTCCAGGTGCTGGTTATGACCTGCAAAGACCTTCATGGTCTAGGACCCACATATCAATAGAACCATCTCTCCATGTTGCTGTGCATTAGCTATGGTCTTCAGATTGCCACTTCTGGTTGTTTTCCAAGTAAAGATGGCCCATCTGTGATTGATGAGGGTCCATATATTTTCTATCATTATTCAGGCTCTCCAAGAAGGTGAGGAGAGCACCATTTTTAGAAATGTTTAGAAGACACTGTAAAACTGCTTTATTCACCAGGGATGTTAATGGATGGTAGGTACAGGTATTTTATTGCATTTTATTAGACTGGAGGGGGAGAATTTTGTGTTTTATTATTTTAATTATGTATTTGTAAGCCACCTTGAGTCATTGCGAAAAGCAGGCTAAAATGTTTTAATAAATAAAATTTTATTCATAGTTTTAAAGATAGTGGGTGAGGTAAGGAAAGTCCTGCTAATGGCAGCTGAATACCATCTAGACTGAGTTTTCTTCTCTTTTGCTTGAAGGTAAGTAGCCCAGAGATATTTCTAGCAGGGGAAGGAGGAGCTGGCTAGTTTGCTAGCAGCAGCTGAATACCATCTTTGTTGTGTTTGTTACTCCTCATCTTCTCCAGAACTCAGCCAGAGGTATGAGCCCTTGGGCATGAGCTAAAGGATTCTTGGATTTGGGCTATGACTTGCATCCTGACATCTGCACTAGGTGGCTTGATGAACTGACCAGTCATCCATAATAGTTTTGTATTTGTTTGTTTGTGTTTCTTTAATTAGTGATTGCTATTGTATTTGGGAAGTTTCTGTAAGCCAATTTGATTCCCTTTGGGAAGAAAAGTGGCTGAGAAATGCTTGGATAAATAAATTGTGGCCATTTAGGCATTTGTTCAAAGAAGTCAAATATTCTTTTCTGCTGCATTTGATATCTTTGGCCACTGAGTACTTCCCCAGAAGTGCATTAGACTTGCAATGATGAATCTCTATTTTAGCAATCCTGCCTTGCCCTGGTAAACTCTCCCTGGACTTTGTTTTTAAATGGAATTATTTAGTTCTCCTCCTGAATTGAAGCCACTGAGAGAGCCTATGGAGTGATGGCTAACACCTCTGCCAGCAGCTGTAGTTTGGCTGTCCAAAGCTGATGCTGGAGGTGGCAGCAATTACTGGCCTTCTCGGCTCAGATGCATTTGCAAATGTTTTCCCTTTGATCAAACATGTCAAGCTTTTAATTCATGTCTAATCACTGATTGCACTAAGTGCCAGACCAGCTTGTTTTATCATCATTTACATCTGCTGCTATTCTCATATCACGCCAGTAAAATCTATCAGTACAGACTGCATCCGCTCAACCCTCAGCCTATTGGTTGAAAAGAAATATTCAGCTGTGGACACAGCCACCATCCTTTCTAGCTTTACTTGGGCTGCACATCTAGCTCAGCATGTCCAGTGGGGCTTTTCACCTCATTTGCTTAAAAAAAAAAATCCAAATAACAAAGTCCTTGCTGTTGAAACTCTGCACCATTTCCAAAGCAGATTGCAATGCAACAGCAGATTGTTAGATGATAAAGGGGTGACCTGATGGTGGTGGAAAGTGTTGTCAAGCTGCATCCAACTTATGGGGGCCCTGTAGAGTTTTCAAAGCAAGAGAAGAACTAACATGGGTTGTAGGGTTGTGCAAAAAAACTCATTTTTTCAGGTTTGGGTATATCGGACCTAAAAAACCCCAGTATTCCCAATTTTCCGACATTCAAAATACCGGTATGGTATTCAGATTCATGGTGGTTTTTTGGGTTTTTTTAAGATTTCCAAATTTTGGGAGTCCATTATTCCCCATGGGGAAATGGCTGGGGGAAAAGTACAGTTTCTGGGAGACTGGGGGAGTTGTTTTAAGAGGTACAGGCACCAAAATTGCACTGGAGCTGGTGGTGCCTGTCCTTTAAGTTAACACAAATTTCAAGATGTTTGGATCAAGGAATTAAATTTTATGTGCCCCCAAACAAGGTACCTTCAGCCATTCGTTATTATTTTCTATGGGTGGACAGAACCCTGCAAGCTCTTTCCAGGGCAAAAAAAGCCCCCATGCCTTCAAGTAGCAATCATTGATAAACAGCAAGTTCTATTGCAGTGCTCAGTAATCCCTGTAGAACCACAAGTCAATTTGCCAAGCCAAAAGAGCTAAAATCAAAGCAGAAAATCTTTCCATTGGAAACAGAAAGGGGGGGATTTTTTTTCAAGCCCAGAACAACCAGTTGCAATGTACAGAATGTCCAGCAAAGGCAGTGCCACTGAGGCAATGCAAGTTTAAAAAGACTGATATCAAAGCACAGAGTCAGAAAAAAATCCAAGTGGGGGGATTGCAAGCCCAGCACAACCAGTTACAATGTGCAGAATGCCCAGTAGTACCCAGCACCACTGGCACTGCAAGCTAGAGAGGACTGATCTCAAAGCACAAAGTCACAAGATATCCAAGCAAGGGGGGGTGGTTGCAAGCCCTGCACAACAAGTTCTGTGTACAGAATGTCTGGCAGAACCCAGTGCCATTGTGGCAATGCAAGCAAAAGAGGACTAATCTCAAACCAGAGAATCCATACAGTATGAACTGAGGGTGGGGGACATCCAAGTGGGAGGTTGGATTTTGCAAGCTCTGTGAAAGAAAATGGGAAGGGAACACAAGGGAGCCCTGGCAATGGGGGGGGGGGTGAACATCTTGAAACTGACAAGGCTTGTTTGAAAGTGACAAGAGTGGTGGTGGGGAGTCTCATAGTAAACCAGAGACACAAAAACAAAAAAAGAAAAGGAAGGGGGGGGGGGAAACAGTCCCCAGGCGTCTGCCATGCTGGCTCCCAATCTTTCTGGAAAATAGTATGGACCCCCTGCAAGCTGCACACACCAAATGCACAAGGAACCTCTCCCTACTACCCGCTCTTTTACAATCTCCCCAAAGTTGGGGAGGTGGATTACACTTCTGAGGTCCTAGCTATGGACCCCCAAAAAAGGTCTCCCCAGTGCTCTCTCTGAAAAAGACAGCTGTTCACAGGAGCCTATGGAATGGCTCAAGAACAAGCTCAAAGGCTGACACTGAGCTGCAGACAGGAAGGTCTGTGGTTTGGCAGTTCAAGACCCTGGCTCAGAAAACAAGCCAGTAATACCCAGCACTGGTGCTGCCATTAGGTCAACTGGGCAACCACCTAGAGTGCAGACATCAGAGGAGCACAGAACTGACAATCAACATTAGGGTGTGAAATCTGTCACATGACTATCAGGTTTAAATTTTCTACTAAAAAAGATCCAGAGTTGTTAGCCGAATTAGTCTGTTGTTGCAAAATAGTAAAAAGCCCAATAGCATCTTTAAGACAAATGCTTTGAAAAGGAAATGGAAAAATGCTTTGAAAATATCAACATGTAACAATATAAATGAGAATTGTTATAAAATGATGTATAGATGGTATATGATGCCAAAGAAAATTGCTTATATGAATACAAAGATGTCTAGTAAATGTTGGAAATGTAAAAAAAAGAGAAGGTTCATTTCATCATATGTGGTGGACATGTGAAAAAAAATTCTGGACAGAGATACATGGAGAAATGGAAAAAAAATTGTGAAATGTAACTTTAAGAAAGAACCGGAAATCCTACTTTTGGGATTGAAAATGGAAGAAGTTAATGTAGCCAAAAGAACTTTAATGTGGTATATGATTACGACAGCTAGAATAATATATGCTCAATGCTGGAAGCAGGAACAAGTACCGGAGGTGGCTGACTGGATTAAGAAACTACTTTTTATGGTAGAAATGGACAAAATGACAAGAAAATTGAACAACAGAGATGCAGAGGAGTTTTTTGAAGACTGGAAAGATTTAAAAGTGTATTTAGAAAAGTATTGGGATGTAAAAGATACATTACTTTGTTTGAATGTCTATTGACTGTAATAATTGAATAAGGAATTGAATGCAATGAAAAATTAAATGTTACCTGTAGAAATTAAGTAGAAAAAAAGGTGGGTAAGGGAAATAGCAAGGTGATCTGAAGATCGGGGCACTGTGGGAAGCCTGGAAGGGAGGGGAAGGGGGGGTAGGATATAGGAAAGATATATATGTATGGTAAAAGTTGATGTAATTTGGATATATCCTAATAAAATGTTTGTACAAAAAAAAAAGACATTGCAGCACAAGAAGGGTTGCAAAGAAAATGTGGAATGGATTTTCCATTAAGGTCTCTGGGTCTAAATATACTACTCCAAAGTGGAAGGACAGTCCCTGGGGGTAGCAGATGTGTTCTGGGACTGGAATGACAGCCTACAGAGTGGAATGACAGCCCCAGAGAGCTGCCATTAGGCCAACTGGGCAACCACCTAGAGTGCAGACATCAGAGGAGCACAGAACTGACAATCAGCATTAGGGTGTGAAATCTGTCACATGACTATCAGGTGTAAAGTTTCTAGTAAAAACAATATAGTAAAAAAAAGTAAAAAAGGGTTGCAAAGAAAATGTGGAATGGATTTTCCATTAAAGTCTCTGGGCCCAAATAGACTACTTCAAAGTGGAAGGACAGTCCCTGTGGGTAGCAGATGTGTTCTGGGACTGGAATGACAGCCTACAGAGTGGAATGACAGACCCAGAGAACAGCCATTAGGCCAACTCTCTGGGCCCAAATAGACTACTCCAAAGTGGAAGAACAGTCCCTAGGGGTAGCAGATGTGTTCTAGAACTGGAACGGCAACCCCCAGAGTGAAATGATATCCCCTGGGGGAAGAAGTGTTCTGAGACTGGAATGACAGCCCCCAGAATGGAATGACAGACCCTGGGAGAAGTAGAAACAATCTGGGATGGGAATGTCAGCCCCCAGAGTAGAATGACAGCCCCTGGAAGTAGCAGATGTGTTGTGGTACTGAAATGAAAGCCCCCAGAGTGGAATGACAGTTATCAGGAGTAACGGAAGTGTTCTAGGACTTCTGCAAAGGGTCACCCAACCATGTTGCCACTGAAGGAAAGTGGTAGCCAGCAAGAAGAAAAAGAAACCCTCTTAGCAGGGAGAAGTGTAGGGGGAGCAGGAGGCCTCTCCAAGAAAGGATCCCCACACTCAGGCTGCTGTGGCTGGGAAAAAGGGCTATGTGAAAGTCCCAGGAAGCAGAGGAGAGGAGTTCACAATCAAAATATGGGTTCTCAGCCAAGGCACCCAGTAGCTAAGTGTGTGCAGAGAGATGGGGTGGCTGAGATCCTGGGTCCACCTAACACCAAAATCCCAACAGGGGAGAAGAGTTCACATTCAGGAGGGAATGTGCTCTGCTAGTCAGCTTTTAACAAGTTCCTGGCCTCTCTGTGTAACTGCCACCAGCCAACAGAGAAGAAGGTATGGATCTGAGTGTATGTGAGCTCTGTTATTGACAGCCAGCAGTGCTTGTTAAGCTTTGGAGGGCTCCTATTCGTGTTTCCAAAGCTAGAGAATTCCACCCCCCTTTTGCCTTGGAGTTTTGTAAACAGTTTAATAGAGCAGAGACAGTCTGTTTGGAAATGTATCCATTCATGAATTGCCACGAACCACTACAAACAGCACCCCAGTTCGTGGAATGGTCACGCTGGGTGCCCTTCCATAAGCATCACTTTGTAATTTGGAACAGTCCAAAATTTGTGACAAACTTTACTTTGTAAGCTGGTTCATGCCCATCCCTAATTAAAACTGACTGCTGTTGGCAAGAGGATAGTGTGCTAGATGGACCATTGTTCTGATACAGCATGGTTACTCTCATGTTCATACAGTCGCATCCTAATTTGTGACCTATCACCACAAAATGTTCTATTTAAGCACACTGAAGCTCTCATCTGTACATGGAGTACAAAAATGACAACTGATTTCTTATAATTTTTTTAAAAAATTAAATATAGAGAATGTAACATCACACCATGAATAGATGCATATCTTGTCCAGATATCATTTACTAACCTTTAAAGTATGACTCATAACATTGGGACACTTCAGTCCACTACTCATTTAGCACAGTCATTGAAATTACTGCTTATTTGGGAAGTTTTGGTTTGCAAGGAAATTGCATCAGACTAAATCCGCCTCCAAATACAGTATACTAAAGAAACTCTAGAGTGCTTCATTAGGAAGATGCTTACAGTGATTTACACAACCCTTCATTAGCTTTAATAGGAGATGATAGTCCATGCATATAAACATTTTGTGTACTTACAGAGGCAGCAATAAGTTCAAACAGGGAGTAAGTCTTTGATTATGGTACTGCTTCTGAACTCAGTATAAATTAATCCATATTTATAAGTATACAGATGTTCTGGTTTTATCCCCAAAGAATAGAAGCCAAATCTCACTTCATATTTTTGTGCTTCAGTATGGTTACCCAAGCACAAATTACATATGTTCCTTGCCAAATGCAAAAGATGTCTGCATGTAAAATTCTATGAAATACTTTGATCTGGAACACTTATCCTTCCCTGCACATCAGTCCGTTGAATTTGAAAACAGGCTCATAGCAATTTTTTTTTTTTACCAATGTACTCATTAGACATCAGAAGAAGTGTGTGCTGTTGGTATAATTACAAACTGTTATATGATAATAATCTCTCAGGGTTAGAAGCATTCAGTCCAAAGCTTTCCAATTCACCTCTCTACTATACAAAGTAAATAATGTGTGAGGATGATATGTGAACAAATGTTGGGGGCGGGTGTTAAAATGAGTTCCGAATCTTATGAGGGACATGATCTTGGGAGACAAGGGGTTAACCATTTCTCCCTGACCATTTGCCTATTGCAAATTACCCCGTTCCTGGAGTTGCTGTTTTTTCCAGTGAGAAAATATACTGGTACCTAAAGGGTAATAAAATAATAATGGTGTGCTGTCAAGTTGCAGTTGACTTAGGCAACCCCTCATCGGGTTTTCAAGGCAAGAGATAAGCAGAGATGGTTTGCCATTGCCTTCCTCTGCATAGCAACCCTAGTCTTCCTTGATGGTATTTGATCCAACTACTAACCATGATCAACACTGCTTAGCTCTAAGCACTACACAAGATCATGCTAATTAGGGTTATTCAGACCACAGTATGTTTTCCCCTAGAGCTGTAGGTTAAATAGTAGCTGTAACGGAATTATGTATTGTGTAGCCCTCTGAAGAAATTTAATTCTGTTCACACTCACCATTACACCCCGTTCTTAGAAAACAGAGAGGGGTTCATTTTTGCAGAAGTCCTCACAAAGACTTGCAGACCCTCTGAAGTACTGTCATGGACCCCCAAAGGTCCCTGGATCCCAGTTGGGGCCTTACTCCTTCCATGAGGTGATTGTAGCAACTGGCTACTCCACAGTGTTGCATGCATTTGTTAGCTCATGGTATTGCAAAATGGCTGTAAAGCTTCCACAAAGTGGCAGTAAAACACAGCAAACAATTGAATTTTGTGGGGGGGGAAATGGATTACTTTCAAAATCTGGGCCCATCCCCACATCTGTTCAGCTGGCCTGTTGCTAGAAGTTATCAACAAATAAGAAAATTTCTTGCCATCTTTGGGGCAAAGTTCCTTCAAATCCAAGGGTTCAAATCCAAGGGTAAGAATTATCAGAACTACTACCTGTGTAACGATGGGGAGGGGGGAAGTTGATGAGAGGCCCCTCCCATGCTCACCCACTTGGACCAAGCTACTTCTTGGCTGGGTGTTCTGAGAAAGCAAGACAAGTTGTTGTGCACTAGAAAGCACACAACACTCTTCCAGGTATCCAGTAACTTTCCCCTAGGCGGGCTTTTTGGGCCCAAGAGGAATCAGCATTCTCTGTATGTAACCTGGAGAGCAGGTCTTCAGAATGCCTTAATGAAAAGAACTTTTTGTTGTGGCTAAGCTTACCTGGGGCAGATCTCTCACCCCCAGTTCCTGTTGCCCACCATCACTCCAGCAGCTGGCGGGCGAAAAAAAATAAAGAAATAATGCCCATTGGCATGTTATGTCTGAAGAGCTTTTTTTAGTCTTGTGCCACTAAATTAAAAGGGGGGGGGGAGTATTTTCACTGATGCCCTAGCACAGCTGCATAGCAATGCTAATTTCCTGCCCTTCCTTGCAAATTTGCATGGTTTTCTCTTTATGATTCTCTAATTTGATCCTGCATACTGGTCATGATCTCGGCAGTTTTTTAAAGCCTGTCCTGTGCAGATTGCACTTTGTCCTCCAAACAGATCGATCCCAAGTGATTCTTTAGTTCGGCGGTTTGCAGAAGGTCTATGCAGCTCAACTGACATTTTAATGTCAGGCTTCTGGAGACTGCCAAAATGATTCCCCCCAAAATTTAGTTCACTAAAGCATGAAAGGAAAAAGTATTGTCAAAGCTTTAGGCTTCCCATCCCAGTGTCTGTCTCTCTTTACTTCTCATGTCAATTTCAATCTATTTTGTTTGCATGCAACACTGATCCTCCCCTTTTTTGCACTGAGATGCTGCTGTTTGCCTCTTCTCTGATCCCTCTTTCAAGTCAATACCAGCAGGGAACTAAATCATGTGCAGCTCCTTTTAAACTCCCCCTCATTTCAATTTTTTTATTCAGTGATCTGAGACTAGTGATAGTCTCATATCACTAGACTCATGCTGATTGTAAAAAATAAAAATAAAAAATTGCACTTGTACACTGGTGAAGGGGGAAAGATGTCAGAAGGGGCAGACTGGTGGGCCAACCTTGATGTAAATGGGGAGTGATCTTTTAGGCGTGGCAAAAGAGTGGGTGGGGGGAATCCAAGGGAATATGTATGCTTTTGAATTGCCTTTGGCTTGGAAGCAAAACAAGGGGAAAACAGCACAAAAACACTCTAAAAAATCTGTGGAAGCAGTGACCAGAAAGCAACTGAGTGCTGAAGGAATGAAAATCAATGCAGAATGACAAAGAAAACCCAACGGATATGCACAGTGAAAGTGTGGGAAAACACCTGTACATAATAGACCCATGTTTCAGCAAAAAGTTTTAAATGGTGGCTTCAGCATGGAGGAGATGAATTCAAACACAGCTTGTGCACAACCCTGCACATGTTTTACTGAACATCTTTTGCTGTTTCTATGTAAATGAAGAGTTCTTATGAGCAACAGGAACTATGGCTGCAACCACTGAAAATGAAGTACATCTTTCAGTGAAAAAAGAATACAAAGTTGAGCCAGGAAAAGGTGGGGAAGACTTCTTTCAACACTGTTGCCAGAAGACTAACATCACAATTTTCCTCATAAAAGTTGTCTTTTCACTTCCAAGTGGAAGGTAAGACTTGAAAGCAAAAAGTGACCAGATTTGCAATGAAAGATCCTCTATCAGAATTGCATCTCCAATTGAAAAAGACTTTTGACACACATAAAGTGTGTTTTGACTTCTTTTAAAAAGCCTCAGTTTGTTCAGCTCTCAGCCCAGATTGAAGTGTGGAATGAAGAAGTAAAGAGCAGTTCTCAAGAGAGATCGGTGTTTCCAGGGCTATTCTGTGCTTCCGTACAAAAGAAGAAAAGTACACATTGGAATAGACTGTTCTGACCTTTGCTGCTCCCTCTGTAACTGCCTCCACTGACATCAAAGATAATATTTGTGAAAGACTGTCCCTACCTAACATCCCATTAGGCTTTCCCTGTTTACTTATGTCTGGATAGAGACACGGGCTGGATCATTAATTACACAGAACCAAAAACAAAGTTGTTCAGATGCATGCACTTGTGCATGCACAAGAATGTGACTAAGAACTTTTTCTGTCATTTTGTTGGCATCACACACTACTATTTCATACCCATTTTGGAATAAGATATTTTTATAGAAGAAAAACCAGGATGCTGATAAATTCAGTTAATAAGATGAAAAATAAGAATCTATTGAGTTAATGAATGCATCATTTAGCTTTCACATTTTAAAAAACCCTGTCTCTGTATAAAATAACTCTGTTTCAACCATTCCAGTTTCTGTGTAATTTTCTCTTTTTTAAAAACACAAATCTTCTGCAAAGAACATAAAGCTCTGAAGGCAAGCCTTTGTGTTTTATGGTCTGCCTACTTCCTTTGATTGTATGAACCATCTTCATATATTTTGTTGGTGTTATGTTCATGTGGAACAGGAGCCCACCAGCTGTGTGTTTTGGGAACATGATACACATGATTGTCATATTGTGCATATTATTTAGAAAATGTCTATAATGCCTCTCCATAGATCCTGCTTCAGCCATGCATAGAAAATCCATACATCACCACATTTGTACAATATGGGAATCACATCTATCACACTTCTGAAATGTGTGGCAGGTGGGCTCCCACTCTGCATGAATGGAATGCCACCATAACATCTGCAGAAGGCTATAACCATAACATCTGCAGAATAATAATAATAATAATAATAATAATAATAATAATACTTTCACTTTATTAATTGCTTTCCCCAGTGGGCTCAAAGCGATGTACAGTTACTCGTTTTAGACAGGGGGCTAACAATGATCATAGGGGATAGGGAAGACAACATATATTCATTTAATTGCACAAGCTGTCACTGCATGGTGTAAATGTCTTCTGGCTTGGCTCAGTCATTTTCCAAATGGCTGCTTGTCGACCAGGCTTCAGGACCCGTATGTCACATCACCACACTGCCACCGCCTGGCCGGAAACATCCACTGTAAGGATTTTTGTAGCCGAGAAGTTCTTCCGCCTTTTTCCGACCTCAACCAGGACGTCCCGATCGTCAGCTGACACCCTCCCACAAGGGAGATTGGTGTGCCCACCCTCTCTAAGGAGTGGTTCCCATTTTATCTATGTGCCCACCCTCTCTAAGGAGTGGTTCCCATTTTATCTACTCGCCAAAGCTTTCGAATTGCTGGGTGGACGATGAGCTGGGGACAACAGGCTGGCTGCTCACACCAGCGCAGGGCTCGAACTAACACAGTTCGGATGTTAAGACAGTGGGATATACCCACTGTGCCACCCCTTCTTCTGGCCTAACTGCTATCCTCAAAACAATCAAGCTACATTGAACCTTATGCTGACATCACAGTCACAATTGTTTCCTCCTTGTAAATGTCCATTTTATGTATCATAACACAGCCTGATACCTGTTTAAATATTAACTGTATAAGTCTCAATTTTTGCAGATGTCTGCCATTTGGGTATCTAATTTCAAGCCTTTAGTGCATAGGGAAATGTATAAAGTTATAAGACCCTTTGACCGAACTGTCAAACCCTCCTCCAGTACAATTGCTCATAGTGAACATAATGCACACATGTATTGTATTTATTTATTTCTATAATCTATATAGAAATAACCCTAACCCTAGATAGGAAAATGTTGTAGCCAGAACCTACAGGCTAAATTTGTTGCTACCGTTTTCACTTGTCCAGGTGATGGGACAGATGCTTTTCTATTTCCAGAAGACATCTTTTTCTTGCTATTATTTCTTATTATACAGAGTCTTTTAACTTTGCTTTGCCAACTTTTAGTTATTTGTATTAGGTTGTGTTCTGGCTTTTCCCCAACACTGTCAGGACTCATGGGCAAAAATCAAATATCATTAAAAATAATAATGTATTAAAATCATTAAAACACATAATTAAATACATAAACCAGTGCCCACTTCTATAACCAAGCTGCACTGGCAGATCATTTACATTGTAATATTTTAGAGCCCTTCTAGAAGACCCCTAGAATAGCCACCTGCCTCACCACTTCCTGGAAGCTGTTTCACAGCAACAGAGCAATAGCAGAGAAGACTTGGGACATAACAGATCATATTCTCAAGATAAAGGGGACTGCTAGGAAACCTTATTGAAAGGACTGCAGTTGCTGCATATAAGAACAGGAAGCCTTTCAAGTTTGTGGGATCAGGACTTCCGGTTTCGGCGCTCTCGAAGGCAGCCATGATCCTCAGTCGCTCCCAAGGAAGCAGACCGCAAGCCTGCGGAGGGGAGGGGGCACAAATGCCCACACTCCCCAGGAGTTCTGGGAATGAGCTCCTAGCCATGGGGGTCAAGTTCACCTCTCCCCCCGGCAGAAAGCCAGTGGATCAAGGCGTCCTGTTGCCCCGAAGGTCCTCCCGCAGAGCTCCCGAATGGGACTAAGAGCAGCACACTGGATCAGGCATTTGGTGATCCAGCGGAATGGGAAAAAAGCGAAACTCTGAAATGTGAGTTTAAAGTTTCAAGCAAGAATCAACAAATTGCGGCAGAAACCCTCCCTTTAAAAGCGAGGGGGGGGAACCCTCCCCCGATAAGAAAAGACTGTAAGCGAACTTTAACACTGCAACAAGGGAGGGGGGAAGACTGAAGCAAGAGAGACTGAAACTAAAATCTTATAAGAACTTACTAAACTGAGCTGAAAGAATCAGAGACTGTAGTAACTTTTAAGAATTGTAAACAATCTCAAAGATGGCATCCACAAAGAAGGATGAGAGAGACAAGCAAGCTAAATAAAAACTTCTTCCCGGAAATACAGGGCCAGTGAGTCCTTCTCCTAGACAGGACACAACTGTGGAGTTACAAAAGATGTGCACTGCGACCCCTGCTGGAGCAAGTTACAGCACTGCACAGCAAACTTGACACACAGCAATTACAACTGTCTAAGATAGCCAAAGAAACAGACAAGATGGAACAAGAAGTAAAAGAAGTGGATGCCAATACTAAAAAACTTAAAAAAACAACAACTGCAGGTGATGGAAAAGAAGAGATTGACAGAGGACTCTCAACTGTTACAGCTGCAAATGGAAAGAGCCAGCTATGTTCTAAGATTTCAAGATGTTCCTGAAGAAAAACCAGAGAATATGAAACAGACTAAGTGTGATGTACTTAGACCTATGGCAGATATAAAAACGGAAACTTTACAAAGCGAAATAGATATGATATACAGATCATATCTGGAATATATAAGAAAAAATAATCTGCCTGGGGAAGTGATTATTAGATTATCAAGAAGACAAGTGAGAGACCAAATTCTTAAAGTGACAAACGGGACCACCTTGAAGATAAAAGACAAAGAAATAAAAGTATTACAGAACATTCCATTTGAAATAAGAAGAAAAAGGAGAAAGTACAGAGAATTGGAGACATTTTTACAAAAGAAAAACATCCTGTACAGATGGCTGGTACCCGAAGGATTAATTTTTAAATTTATGGCTGAAAAATAAAAAATTGACACTGTTGAAAAGGCACAAGAATTTCTACATCTACATAGTTGTCCATCAGGAGAGGTTGAAGTGGAGAAAGAAGACAGCACCAAGGGCAGTGAAGAAGAAGAAAAGAGGCATCCTCAGAAGAAGACTCAGACTCTAAACTAGGGGCGGCTGCCCCAAAGATTAGCTATTATTTGAGAAAGACAAAGCATACAAAATAAGATGATATTACACTCTGAAAATGATAAAAATATGTTGATATAAGTCTTATATTGTTTTTAGTAAGAAGTTAGAAGCAGGGATGTTTAAAATTACATTATTAGCTTTAATTGATTTGATGACCACATTCAAATAATTTTTCAACATTTAAAAGTTTTAAGCTTATAATTTTAAGTAGTAT
Source organism: Gekko japonicus (assembly GCF_001447785.1). Taxonomy (NCBI): domain Eukaryota; kingdom Metazoa; phylum Chordata; class Lepidosauria; order Squamata; family Gekkonidae; genus Gekko; species Gekko japonicus. The sequence goes on from NW_015175434.1 coordinate 264,895, forward strand.
GTAAGATCACCATCTCTTGGGTTTTTAGAGGGTTTTCTTTACTTTCTCCTATAGTATGTAGTTTCCTACCCTGATTTCATTGTAGTTTTATATTTTGTAGTTTATAGAAATGCAATTTTTTTAAAAAATCCCCTTTTGGGGAACCAAAAAAAGAAAAAAGAAAGTTTGTGGGATCAGGTCATGGAGACTTTTTGGTCTAACCAAAACAAAAAACCCCAGTAACTTTATGACCAATACCTTACACATTTCTTTTGGAGACTTTATCTCTGAATTATAATTCAAGATGAGTAGTGAAAAAGACCTGACCTGGATGGCCCAGGCTAGCCCAATCTCATCAGATCTTGAAAGCTACACAGGGTTGGCCCTGTTTAGTACTTTGAGAGAAGACCACCAAGAAAAAACAGGGTTGCTATGCAGAGGCAGTCAATAGCCAACCCTTTCTGTTCATCCCTTACCTTGAAAACCCTACAGTTGCCATGAGTCAACTGCAATTTGATAGCAATTTCAACTCGGTGAAAAGCTCAGCTTGACCAGATTGACTTGTATTCAAGCAGTCTTCCTTTATGCTTGTTCAACTTTTATCAAACTAAAGGGAAAAAAAACAGTTAATAGTTTAAATCCCTCTGCAGCAGTCATTCCACATACATAGTCCTTCTCAGAAAAAGAAGGGAAAAAAATCCATCTTCTTGCAGCCATGTAAAGCATTGCATTCTTAAAAAGAAGGATTAAGGATTCAGTTCACCGGTCACAGAAAGTTTTTCAGTCTCCCAAGTCTCATCACCGTTGGGAATATGGGAAGATGATTTTTTTCCCATTGTAATTACAGTATAAAAATAGCATAGTCTAGGCTATGTCATGGAGAAGGGCTATATCCTTTCTGACCTATAATTCATTGGTCCATTGGTTTTACTGTGAATATGATTAGTTTTAAGGATTGTTTTAATATTAAATTATTGTTATTTTAATGTTGTAACTTGCCCTGAGGGCATGTCATTAATAAAGGGTAAAAGTAAATCCGACTCTATGGGGGCAGTGCTCATCTCCGTTTCCAAACCAAAGAGCCAGCACTGTCCAACGATGTTTCCATAGTCATGTGGCCGGCATGACTAGATGCTGAGGTGCATGGAATGCTGTTACCTTCCCACTGAAATGGTACCTATTTATCTACTTGCAATTTCAAAATAAATAAATAAATACCAACTTCCCTGCACTGGTGAATAGTATATTATTTATTTCTAGCAGAGGGGAGTTGAATCAGAGAAGATTTGAAAAGAGATGGTGGGAAAACAGAGTATATAAAACTACACTGAAACTGCTTTTCCATGCATACTACATTACCATTACATTCATCTCAAAGTAGTCTCTTAACTTTTTCCAAGTAGAGTCGCAAAGAAAATACGGAATGGTTTTTTCATTAAGGTCTCTGGGCCCAAATAGACTACTCTAGGACTGGAATGACAAGCCCCAGCTTGGAATGACAGGCCCTAGGAGTAAGAGAAGTGTTCTAGGACTGGAATGAGTGGCCCTAGAGTGGAATTTTAAAAAATCCTGAAAAATCCATTCCGCATTTTCTTTGCAACTCTACTTGTACTGCAGTGTATTTCAATGGCGCCCATGCAAGTCAATTGGCATTCCTGTCTCCCATTATTTCCAGTGGGCCTTCAAGTGTTTCCCATTGTTTCCAATGGACAATCCTGTCCTTCTTTTTAGAACATCCGGCTTGTCTGGGATCAGTGGGTGATGGGGACGAATGCGGGGGAATTAAGCTGTCAGCGAGGCAGTCGGTTGCATTTGGCAAGAAGAAAGGCAGCAGCTCTGGGCTGAGCCCAGGCCTCCCTCCCAGAGGCAGAGGCTTGAGCCCGCTTCCCACCCCATCACTCCCCTGCTCCTCCCCCCAGCAATCTGGAAGCAGAGCAGGCCTGGGAGAGTCAGACTGGCAGGCTGCCCTGGGGGTCATGGTGAAACCTAAACCCAAATTTAAAGTCTTTTTTCTGTAGGGGAAAGAATCCTACTAGACAGGTTCACTACAAGTTACTCTTCTTCCCTTGCTTCCCTGTTTGGAAATTATCACTCTTACTTTGGTTCTTCTTTCTAAAAAAGGTCTCTGATATAAATTCTCCTCTCCTGAGGTAGTTGCCGAGTCCTTGGCTTCTGTAGTATCCATGTCTGACATAAAGGATCGGGAATCAGCCCATGTAACTCTCCTGATGTTATTTGTAGTGGGAGTGTGCTACTTATATACCTTATTAAGGGCATAATCTCTGTTGTCCCGATCCAGTTTTTAAATTTTTGTTTCCTTAGTGCTATTCTCATATAGTTTCAATTGTTCAACTAGCTCTTTATATTGGTTATCAAACATTTCCGGTGTCACTTCCATTTTAAGTTTCTCCTCTAAGGTCTTAATTTCCCCTTTCACTATTTCTGCCTCCTGGGAAGCTTGATCTATTATTAACAACATTAAGTCATAGGAACACTTATTTAAAATCGCTGCCTATTTGTTCTTAAACTCTTCTTTTCCCAAAAACATTGCTGGACCTTTCTGCAGTCTAAGTCCCCTTGGTATTATATCTGATTGGCAGTACTCCATAAGGGAGGAAGCATATAAGGCCATACATATATCTTTTTTATACAAATATTCCAATTGTGTCCAATTAGAAATATTCTTAGTGCCTCCATCTTGTCTCAATTTAGGTACATTGCCAAAAATTCTATCTCATTCAATTTCAGAAAAGGCAAATCGGTTGTTAACATGCACCATTAAAAACGCAGTGGATTAATGATGAATTTGTGAACCTGTGGTTTGCCCATCTGATATTTTACAAACGCTATATTGATGATGTATTCATGATTATGGATGAAGAGGGAGTTGCGGTGGTATTTTTAGAATGGGTGAATTCAGTTCACGGCTCTATAAAATTTACCTCTACTATACATAAAGAACAGGTGCACTACCTAGATACCTTTGTTTACATGAAAGAAGGGCAATTGGCAGTACGCCCTTACAAGAAAGTAACAGATAAAAATTCTTATTTACACTATACATCTTCACATGCAGACCATATTTGTAATAATATCCCATATGGACAATTTCTGAGATTAAAAAGAAACTCCACTTTAGAAATAGATTTTCAGAAGGAAGCACATAAACTACACACTGATTTCTTACAGAGAGGCTATCCAAGGCATATTGTGGATGCAGCGTACTGTAGAGCTAATGACAGAGATAGATCTGATCTATTTAAAGAGACAGACACCCGATCCACAGAAGGCATTCTATGGGCGATAGACTACACTCCTATGTCATATTCAATTAGAAGGATTGTTCTAAAACATTGGCATATTGTGGGAGATATACCAGTTTTCGTAAGACTACTAGTATTAGAGTCCTGCTGGTGCATGCAGATCTACGATCTAACTCACTGGCAGTCAATACACCTAGAGGACACTATAGATGTTTAAGATGTGCAGCATGTCCATTGAGCAAGGAAACAAAATATATAGACTGCCCAGAGATTAATTATAGGAGAGAACTAACAAGTTATTCTTCATGTTCCACAAAGCAGGTCATTTATTTAATAAACTGCCCCTGTGTGTTAAAGTACATTGGGGAGTCTACTTGGGCAGTAAAGACCTGTATTTTAGAACATACCTCTAAAATAAAACCATAAACATCTCGAAGCCCCCCTCGTGGACCATTTTGTTTCAATGGGACATAGATATGATGATTTCAATTTTATAGTGATAGAAGTGATTCAGACCAACAGGTATTGCAGGAAAGACATTTGACAAGCACTCTTGTGGCGTGAAGCTTATTGGATTTTCAAGTTGAATACAGTGTATCCATCAGGTCTGAATGCATCTCTGGAGTTAGCTAGTTACTTATAACAGCAGTTGTTTTCAGCATAGTATATGAGGGTGAGTGTACTATTATATTTCAATTCCAGTATGCCAACATTCGCTGGATTATGGAGAAAGCAAGAGAGTACCAGAAAAATATCTACTTCTGCTTCATTGACTATGCTAAAGCCTTTGACTGTGTGGATCACAACAAACTATGGCAGGTCCTTAAAGAGATGGGAGTACCAGACCACCTCACATGTCTCTTGAGAAACCTGTATAAGGGCCAAGAAGCGACAGTTAGAACCGGATACGGAACAACTGATTGGTTCAGCATAGGAAAAGGAGTACGACAAGGATGTATACTGTCACCTTGCTTATTTAATATATATGCAGAGTACATCATGCGAAATGCTGGCCTGGATGAATCACAAGCGGGAATTAAGATTGCTGGGGAAAAGATCAACAACCTCAGATATGCAGACGATACCACTCTAATGGCAGAAAGCGAAGAGGACCTAAAGAGCCTCTTGCTCAGAGTAAAAGAGGAGAGCGCAAAAGTGGGCTTGAAGCTCAACATAAAAAAAACCTAAGATCATGGCATCTGGTCCCATCACTCCTTGGCAAATAGAAGGGGAAGCTGTGGAAGTAGTGACAGACTTCACGTTCCTGGGATCCCAGATCACCGCAGACTGTGACTGCAGCCATGAAATTAAAAGACGCCTGCTCCTTGGGAGGAAAGCGATGGCGAACCTAAACAGCATGATAAAAAGTAGAGACATCACCCTGCCAACAAAAGTCCGCATGGTCAAAGCAATGGTATTCCCAGTAGTCATGTATGGCTGCGAGAGCTGGACTATAAGGAAGGCCGAGCGCCGAAGAATAGATTCTTTTGAACTATGGTGCTGGAGAAGACTCTTGAGAGTCCCTTGGACTGCAAGAAGAACAAATCAGTCAATCCTCAAAGAAATCAACCCTGACTGTTCCCTGGAAGGCCAGATAATGAAACTGAAGCTCAAATACTTTGGCCACCAAATGAGAAGGGAGCACTCACTGGAGAAGACCCTGATGCTGGGAAAGATTGAAGGTCAAAGAAGACGGGGACGGCAAAGGATGAGATGGTTAGACAGTGTCATCGATGCAACGAACATGAAGTTGAGCCAACTTCAGAGGACGGCAGAAGACCGGAAGGCCTGGAGAGAGCTCGTCCATGGGGTCGCGAAGAGTCGGACTCGACTGTGCGACTGAACAACAACAACAACATGATATTTGGATTCCAGTATGCCAATTTGGGAGCATAGCTCTCATGTAAGTTGGCAACTTCTAATAAGTATTGATAGGATTTGTATTGCGTAAGAAGTAGAGATAATTGCCTAAATGCCATTCACCTGTTAGGTATCAGGTTAACACTAGCCCTTTTAGTGCACCAGGATTAGGGAAGAACTCTTACAAGAGCTGACAACCATTTTTAAGTAATGACAGGATTAATGTAGAGATAACAAATGATATATAATGTCCACATGAGCCTCACCTGGTAAGGCATTACAATACCAATAGCCCATGGTAGGCTCCGTTAGATATTACAGCTATTATGAACATTGGTAAGTTTTTTTGATAAGTCGTTTATGTAGTACTGTGTATAATTATTAAAACTACTGATTTGTGAAAAGATATGTGTATTATAATACTGTTTGTTGCATTTCATAGAAAATCTTCATTGATATCTTTGAAACGTCACCAGAGGAAATGAATTACTGAGAGACAATATTTGTAAGGTTTCATACTATTTTATTATTAAGCATATTGGAATAATTTATACAGTGTTATAAGGTTTTCAAAATGCATATTGTTGTATTTAATAAGGTCTCACATCTTTGTTCGGAAGAAGATCTACCTTCGAAACGGCAAGACATTCCGGAGATCACCGTCATTTTTCTATTATTATGTACATGATTATTGTTCACTTTTTGTATAATTGATTCTTTAAAAAAATTATTAAGCGTCACTCTTTCACAGTTCTGTTTGGTCTTTGTATTGGCACACAGTGTGAGGCAGCTGCTTTCGAGCTGGATCTCTGGCGGGGGGTGAGTGGGGGAGGGCTACATGCTCAGCAGCCCGGCTGGCTGCCCATGGAGCAGAGCTTCTCAGTCCTGGAAGCCTGAACCAGGCAGACCCTCTCTGACCAAGACACTCATGGGCAGCCAAGCCTCTTTAGCAAGCCCACCTCATGGGCCCACATGGGCTGGAGGGGGGGAAAGGAACCCATTCTGTCTCCTCCTCGCCCAGCCCCGATTGGCCACACTAAGTAAGGACACATCATTTGTGCCAGCTCGCGCACAGCAAAACGAATGTGAAACAAGAGCCCCTGGCTGTTCAATGGCTGCCTTCTACCTTAGTGGGAAATCTTGGGGGAGGGGGAGAAATGAGGGGGTGCACACCTGCTTCTTCCACCCTCTCCATTCTCCATTCTTGGCAAGTTCATCGCACTCGCATGGTAGCCATCAGAATGCTACATGTGCTTTCTTTGAGCTCCTCCAAGCCCGACTAAGGGCTGCTGGGGGTGGGGTTTGCTGCTGCCAATGCAGCCTGGGCTTCTTAACTCCCGGAGCACCACTCCTGTGAGCTCCTTCTCGACCCAACCCCTGTTTAATGGAGATATGACCCAAAACATTAAAATACAAAAAGGTACAATACAAAAAGGTATAATTTTCTCCTTGAAGATTACTTGCTAGATGAAGTAGTGAAGACTGCAATGATTGCTTGGATGCAAGACCTAGGTCACAACATAGACCTAGAAGCTTGGTCCAAAATATGGAAATCTATAAAATTCATGAGAGCAATACCGTATAAGGAAAATCTGTATAAAATGTTTTATAGGTGGATAAAATAGCGAAATGTTATGTAAATGCATTAAAATTGTTGGAAATTTAAGCACAATGTAGGAACCTTTTACCACATGTGATGGAGGTGCAATATAACTAAAAATATTTGCATAAAGTACATAAAATGATATTAGAAATATTTGATATAGATATACCATACATACCAGAAGCTATTTTGTTAAATATGCTACCTGTTAATATTACAAAAAATGATCAATATGTAATAACATATATATTAACATCTGCTCATATTGTATTTGCAAAATATTAGAAATCAGAAAAAATCCCATCAATGCAAGAAATAACATATAGATTGTTGGAGACAGCTGAAATGGATAAAATAACGATAATACTACAAGGAAAAGATGAAAAAATATATAGAGAAAGATGGAATAGAATGTATATATGGTTAGAGAATAAATAATGTTGTAGACTCAAAATATTGTAAATAAGTTACTGTATGAGATACATCTGTTTGTGATGATGTGAAAAATTATAAATAAAACTTAGAAAAAAATAGAACGTTAGAGGCAAAGGCCAATCAGGCCACATATGCAAATGACCTCTGTGTTCCAACTGGCTATTGGGGGGAGAGGAACAGCAAACTGTTTAGAATATTGGAGGCGAGACTCAGGCAACGCAACCAGTGGATAGGGACAGCTTCTGAGTGACAGATCAGGGAGCTAACTGATTTTTGAGTGTGTGGAATGTTCAGGAGAGTCCTTGACCAAAACAGAATTATATATAAGGAGAGATAGGCTGAGAGCTTAGCTTGTGTGTGTGTGTGTCTTTCCATGAGACCATACACATCCAGCCCACTGGGTTAAACAAACAAGGAGTTAACTTTTATTTATGGCTTAAACACAACATTAGAGAGAATCAGGTAGACAGTTACAACATTTCTCCATATTTGAACTTTTGAACAACAGCTCTAATCAGGCATTTTGAGTTCTTTGTTAAAAGTTGGCTTTCTCCTAGTCTATGGCAGGCTAATGTTCTGCTACATGCTAGCTGAGGCTTACTTTTTCTTCCCTCATCCAGTTCTGACTCTAACTGAAATAACAGCTGTTTAACTGTCAGCCTCTCACCAACATTACATCAGCTCCCATTGGTCACATGTAAGGAAACATGGAACCTAATCTATCCATCACAGGAGCCTTTGTTGGGATATGCAAAATATAAAAGTTTACTATAAAACTAACATAGGGAAAAGGTAAACAGGATGCAAAACAATAAAAGAGCTAGATCTTACATCCTGGCAGCTAAGTAGGTGTTACAGGGACGGGGGACAAAAAAGGAATAGCGTCTCCTTCTCCAGAAAGACAAAAGGGAGGAAGGAGAACCTCAATATGCTAAATACCTGAAACATTGATTTCCAATCAGAGAGATAAAGTTCTTACAAAAGTCCTGGGCTTTCTATTGAGTAAATAGATTGGGTACAAACAAACATGGGACTTCCTGTTGACTATTACAAACAACATTAATTCTGTAAATGCTGAGGTGTTTTAACTTGTTATACCCAACAGCCTTGGTTCCTAAAATTGCAAAAATCACAGCACAATTTTAATTTCACAAATGAGCAAATGGATCTCAATTGTGGCTCAATGACATCCAGGATCCTAATTCTGCAACAATTTTGCCCAATAGCACTGCTTTCCCTGTCCGAGTGCAAGCCAGCCTGCACATCTACCCAACTCAAGACTACTTCATACGCTGGAAACACTTTCCCATTCATTCATTCATCTGCATATTTGGATACCTTTTGGGGCAACGTCTAAATCTATCTCGAGGGATGGGCATGAACCAGCTCACAAACTAAAATTTGTGATGAATTTCCACAGATTTGTGGTTCACGAACTGAAGTTTGTGGTAGGTCAACCAGGCTGAATTTTCCATGAACTTTCAAGCCGTTTGTGGTGGTTTGTGGCTGTTCATGAATGGATACATTTCCAGACAGACTGTCCCTGTTCAATCAAAATGTTTATCAAACTTCAAAGCAATGGGGGCAAAACTTGGGGGTCATGTAGAGGAGCATCAGGGGGAGGTCCCCTGTGAGTTTGATTAGCTTGCACAGGATCCATTCTATACACTCCTGAACCTCCTGAACTTGTGTCTGTCTTTTCCCCAGAAAGTTCTTTCCTGGGGGCTCCTTTGTGGAACCATAACTTGGACCCTGTAAACCCAATCCTCACTAAACTTGGAGGGCAGGTAGAGGAGATCCTCTGTGAGTTTGGTGTGTCTAGAATGCCAGAGGGGAGCATTCTACCACATCAGGATCCTCACAAACCAAACCTGTTCATTCAACAGCTAAAAGTTTGTGATGGTTTGTGGCTCATGAACTGAGCACGCCACAAACCATGAACCAGACTGCATTTTCCTGGTTCGTGTCCATCCCTATCTATCTCTTTTCTTCAATATGGTTTCTCCAGACAATCCACATGGGAGCAACAGAATTTGTGCCAAAAGGTTTCTTTAAAAGTGATAGAACAAAATTCAAGTCTAGTAGCATCAGACTTATCAGGTCAGACTCACATGGCTACCCATCTGGCTACCAACTAGAGTCAAACAATCTTCCAGAATCCATGTCCAGTTCTACATGTCTACAGGATGGTCTTCATGTGCAAACTCCAACATGGAGACCATTTAGGTTAATGTATCATTGGTGCTGACCAGCATCAACCAGGTCCTTAGTTTGCTCAAGCAGTATGTTAAAGAAAGTAATCCCTGTTGATGTTGTTGGATCTCTCAGCAGCCTTTGGCACCATTGACCACTCCATCCTTATTCAATGGTTAGAATATAGAGCTGGCATTAAAGGAGTAGCTCTTCATGAGTTTTAGTCTTTTGTTGTCTGATCAAACACAGAATTTCTACCAGAGGATCAAAATCAAAGGACTGAGTTTCTCAGTATTCCACTCTCTCACCCGTGCTCTTCAGTGTTTATCTGAGGCCACTGAATTAGATTTTCTGGAACTTTAGAGTCCAAAGTCAGCAATATGAGGATGAAACTCAGCTCAAATCTGTCTCAGCCATGAACCAGTGCTTTGAGTGGCTAAGGCAGAACAGCTAAAACGGAATCCAGACAAGACAGAGGTAATGTTGGTCAGGAGAAAGGCTGATGCTCTGAAGGACTGAATCAACTTGTAGTAGATGGATTGCAGATGACATTTACAAGGCAGGTTAAGAGCTTAGTGGTGATCTTGCTGTTTGAAATGCTGCTTTTTGTCATGGCCAAGAACTCTATCAGTTGCTTTTGGTATGCCAAATGTCTCGCTTTTTAGACTAAGCTGTTTGAACCACACTAATCTATGCTTTTATGACCTCACAGTTGGATTGTTGTAATACTGCCTGTGTTGGGCTGCCCTTGAAGACACTCTGGAAACTGCAACTGATTTAGCATGTGGCAGCCTGATTACTGACAGGGTCTTGCCAACAGGAACACATCTCACCCATTTTAAAAGTGCACAGGCTGCCAACCTGTTTCTGAGTTCAGTTTAAGGTGTTGAATTGTAAGCTCTTCCCAGCCTGGGATCCACATACCTATCCACATGGGGAGAGGTCTGTTTCTCCCCGTGTGCATCAACTATGGTTTCCAGGTTGCCACCCTCTGGTTGTTCCCCCAGTTAAGGTAGCCCACTTGACATCAGCTAGAGCTCATGCTTTTTCTATAGTAACTCCTGTTTTATGAAGCAGATTCCCTGAGGAGGTTAAGAGACCACTGTCTTTAAATTCTAAGGTGGTGCTGCAAAACCATTTTGCTTTCAAAGGCTATACATGGTTTGTGAGATTCAAGGGGGGGGTTCTTGGGAAAGGAGGTTAATTGGGATTTTATTGTATTTTGTATTTTTTAATTTGAAATGTTAAGATTTCTTGAGCCACAGGAAAGGTGAACAACACATATTTAAATATGTTGCTCACAAAGTTCTCGCTTCTGGACATCAGTGGCCCCGGTCACACCAGGGGGGAAAGGCACGGCTAAAGTGCGGCTGTTTACAGCCGCAACAAAAGAGAAGCGTGGCGGCGGAATCAAACAGATCCCCCGAGCCGTCACGCAGTTGCTCCCCAGCATGATCAGATGCCGGGGGGGAGCCATGGACAAGAGAGGAGGTGAGCCTGTTGCGCATGCGCGTGCATGCGCAGTTCAACGGGACCTCAGATGCTGTGGGGAGACAGGCACGTCGGCAATCAGATGTCCGCCCATGCTGCGCGTCAACCAGTAGGTAGTACTGTTTGGTGCTACCTTTTTGATGTGCGGTTTCGCCCGGAAGGGACGGATCAGGGATGGGTGCGCTCCGTTTCCCAGATGTTGCGGTATGCTTGCGCCTGCTTGATGCGCCCCCGATCCGTCCCTCTCCTGTGGCAAATCCTCCCGTGTGACCGGGGCCAGTGTTGCCTTTTTTCAATTCTTAGCTTAGCAGAAGCGGTTACATTTAAGGCCTCTCTTAACAATAAACCAGGAATGGCAGCAGGAAGTATACCAACTTAACTAGCCTGCAGAGAGTGCTGAAAAAAAATGTTTTTAAAAAGTAACCTTGACTGTTGGAAAACAATATGGAACATTTAAAATCAATCAGGACTGTATGTTTACAGTGCACAGCTATACCAAAGGCAAGCATGTGGCACATCTTGTTAAAACAGTTATCATTGTCATCCTGGAACACCATATGACAAGAGCTACTCAAGCACAAATTCAATTGACATGAAAAGGGGTCTTCTTGGGAGCATTGTGTTTGTGATTATGCCTTTAACAGCTGATTCAGAGCTGAGAACAATCAGTTGGGAAAAGAACAAGCCTATAAGAAGGAAGTTAAAGATTCAGATCACCCAGCACAGTCAGCTTTCTAGTTTTGTTAAAACTGTAAGTCTCGCCCCAGTTGGTTGATAGGGTAAGCTGGTTTGTTTCTATGTAATCTCAGTGTGAAAAAATAGCGGTGTAGCCAATGCCATGGAGAAAGGCAATATCCTTCATGACTTGAAATCCTTTAATAAACCATCATAATGGTAGTCTATCATCTTTCTCATAGCAAGGATCAGTCTATTATTTATTGATGGCAGGGTTTGAAAAATAATGGAGAGGAACAAATTATATCAAGACTGCAGTTCCATGTGCTTTAATTTAGAAGTTCACATGGGTGAGATGTCCTTGCAAATGTGAACAGAGGAAGCTGCCTTCTACTGAGTCAAACCATTGATGTATCAATGTCTACCCTTACTGGCAGTGGGTCTCTGGTGTTTCATGTATGGGTTTGTCACATCACCTACTGCTTGATCCTTTTAGTGGAGAGGCCATGGGCTGAACCTGGAGCTTTCTGAATGCAAATTAGGTGTTCTAACATTGAGTCACCATTACTCCTGAAAGGACTGGGGTATTAGCAGAGCAATCCTAGGACCTTTTACCATGCATCTGATTTAAGGATTATTAGAGCCAGCTAATTTTTACTTAAGTGGTAGAAACCCACTGAAGACTACAAGATTTACAAGGACAGTCAAATGATTTCTTTTAGACAAATTAAAATTATATAGCATGCAATTAAAAAGCAATTCAAATCTGTATATTACTTTGTGTTGCAATATATGATCACCGGCATGTAGAATATTATTCCCCAAATAATTGACTTCTTCTTCTTTGCAGAGAAGGGTGACATCCTAATGCTTCACAGGGAAAAAAACAAACAGATTATTTGAAAATTGAATCTAATTGGACTGTAATTCACATTCATTAAAAGAGTCGACACTTTTCAAATGAATGAAACTGCAATAAAAATCAATTCACTGTACAGCAGTTACATATTACTAACCCACAGTTAAAATGCAATCATTTAAAAGTGAGAAACACTAACCCACTACTAATAATTCCATTAACCTAGACAACACTCTCTCACAGTGAGGAGGCAAAACCAAGCTCAGAAAGTACTTTTGCTCTCTTGCATAGCAGAAGGCATGTTTAGAGCTCGTAATTACTACTTAGATCTGAGAAGACGGATGGTAAGACAAAAGCGTATTGAAAGCAATTGATGAGCAGTTGCAACCGGAGATCAATTGAAGTAAAACATTTATCTTGCCATGATGGTTCTTGACCTTGGCTGCCAACAATGTGGCCTAAAATTACAAGGTTTGTTTCCATTTATTAAGAGCTTCAAAACAGTGAATCTATCGAGAATATGCCTTTGCACCTGAGTTACCTTCTCTGAGCAAAAGGAGAAATTCAGAAATTCTGACAAAGTTTCCTTCATGCATTAAGGCTGTGCTCCTTTGCACACTTACTTGGGAGTAAGCAACACTGGACACATTGGAACTTACTTCTGAGTAAGAATACATAGGATCAGATTCACATTTCCTAAACTGAAGAACAAAGGGAGAATAACTGGTGAGGGAATATTTTTTGGGGGGGAAACGTAATCACCACCTCTCAAACCTAGCTTGTACCTTACCTTTCTTTTTAAGTAACAGGCTGCATTTTGTTGCAGAGCACCTGGGAAACGAAGAAGGTAGACTCTTTCAAAACAACATAAACTTTTCATGAGCAACATCTGTACAGTGGATTCAACACACCAGAGACCAGGAAATGTCAACAGTTTTTGGAAGCCTTGCTGTTCCCCAAAGTGAAAAGAGCACAGCAATCGGATTGCCAGAAATGCATTCACTTGGACATTCACCAAGAGAGCTAAACAATTGTAAAGAAAAGTTCTCTTGTCATATTATCAGACATCCATAGTCTCTTCTCTGTCAATGAAATTTACACTAGTCTTGCTTAGCACAGATTGCTGGGTGTTTCTGCTGTCACCTCTCCTTTTTGCCTACACCATTTCCCCTCTGAGAGACCAAACAAATGGGATGGCAAAGGTGGGATAAAAGTGTACAGATTGCTAGATGATTGATGGGTAAGCAGGAAGGAAGGAAGGAAGGAAGGAAGGAAGGAAGGAAGGAAGGAAGGAAGGAAGGAAGGCTCACAACTTTTTTATTTACAATACTCAAGATAATTTATATAATTTAATTTATAAACTATGCAATCAAAATACACAAAAATCAAATAAAACATAGGCTGCAGTCAGATGAGCAATTTGATCCAATGTCATTGCTGATCCCTTCCAGATTTAGAGCACTTGATCATACAGCAACATCTGCCTTCCCTTCCCCAGTCATTGACATTCCCGTCTGACCTGTCTTCGAATCAGAGTTATTTGGCACCAGGGAAAGTCTGGGACCATTTCCGCAGTATGAAATTCCCTGCATTGACATTTTTAAAAGTTTGAGTTATATGAAATTTTCTGCAGTAGATTTTTCTTCACCAGGTGCAAACCCAAAGTTTTCTTGTTCTTACTCCACATTTTTGGAACTCACTAAAACTGGGGGTTTTGTTGGGTGTTTCTGGTGAGGAAAAATCTACTGCAGAAAATGTCACATAACATTCACTGAGCATTTCTGGATGTCTGAACTCTCTCTTGTGAGCTCAAGCCATTTGGGAAGTCTGATCACACACTTCAATTTTTGCTCCTTTTTGATGCAGTTAGTGATGTGCGCATAAGTGGATCTTCAACCCAGGGTCGTGAATCACGGCTTGTGTGTTTCTGCACCCAAACATTCTGTCAAGATCAGGAGCCTCCAGGGGAGTTGTTTTTGAGCAACAAATCTGCCCCCAAACCCCTCTCTCCTGTTTCTTGGGGGGGGCATGTAAATAGTCCCTAGTCATGTAAATAGAGCCAGTTTGGTGTACTGGTTAAGAGCTGTGGACTCTAATCTAGGGTTTGATCCCCCACTCCTCCACATGCAGCTACTGGGTGGCCTTGGGTCAGTCAAAGTTCTCTGAGAGCTGTTCTCTCAAGAGCAGTTCTCTCACTCAGCCCCACCTACCTCACAGGGTGTCTGTTGTGGGGAGAGGAAGGGAAGGCGATTGTAAGCCACTCTGAGACTCTGAGTGAAGGGTGGGGTATAAATCCAATCCAATCCAATCTCCTCTTCTCTTCTTCTCTTCTAGTTAGGCTCCCATACCAGCAGTGAGCCTGGGGAGGCTGGCATCCCTAATACAGGGAGACTTGGGGAAAGCTGGAATATTTTTTTAAAAATCCAGGCAGCCTTGCTTTTGAGCAAATGTGGGCTGAATATCTGCCCCCAAAAGTGCAGGGCTTTCTCAGCATGGGCCTTGGCTAAAGTGGGGGGTGTATGTTCACCAAACTACAGAGGTCAGTTAACCTGGAGAAAATGAATGCTTTGGAAAGTGGATTATATGGCATTCCACCTCACTGTGGTCCCTGTCCTCCCCAGGCTGCATCCTCAAATCTCTAGGAGCTTCCCTGCCTGGAGCTGGCAACTCAATCCCCATCCCACTTTCCCCCATGCAAAGTGTGTTTAGCAGAAAAAGAGCTTCTATTTGAGAGCATTCCATGATTGACACAAGAGTAAATGCACTGAAGTCAATGGTGCTCCACTCATGTACATCTGTAGTCTAAGTAAGAGTGGCAAAGCACAGGAGGCTGAGAGGGGCCAGAATACTTGGCAGAGGGCTTGTGGGGCTGTCAAAATGGAGTGGTGTTTCAGTTAAGCACTTTTGTGCATGCCTGAAAGACAGTTTTTATAAAGGATGCTGCCCAACAGCGCACTCTGTGGTTGAATCTCAAAAATAATCTGAATGATCAACCATGGAACAAGCACGCAGTGAAGCTGGTGCATGGTGGGATGTCTGATCAAAAATTTCCATTACAACATAATACAGAGTAATTAGAGTTGCGTCCAGATTGCGCCAAGCCTGTTGTCTGACTGAAACAATAGTTAACAAACAAGCAATTATTTTTATAACTTAACCATTTTGAATTCTCATTATCATAACATCCCAAACTTGTCTAACCCTTTCAACATCGTGGAAGCTTTGCATCAGTGTTAACTTTAATAGCTTATACATTTCCTTTATCTATTTTAACCAATCTTCCGTCAGTGGTCTAAGCTTGGTTTTCTAGACTTTGTTAAAAACCAACCTTGGTGCCGTCAGTAGGTATAGATATAACCTGATATTGTTTAGGAAAAGAGGTAGCATAGTTAAGCAAGGTAAATTCTATTGTTTTTGTTACATTTACTTGACAAGCAAGCAACATTAATGCTCATAATTTCATTAGAAGAGGTGTAACATCCCTAAATCCAGACTGAAATAAAATCCTTTTTTGTTTTTTTTTTGTTTTTTTGTTTAATACATTTCTATGCCACTTTCCCACTCAATTCAAATGTTTTCCACACCTTTGTGTTGCTGCTGTTTCGTAGCAAGTTGAATCCCCAGCTGATGCTCTGACTTTACGGTACCCATTTCACAAAATAGCATTTTTTTCAGGGTATTTTTTTAAATTCATATCAACCCCATGAATTTTGCACTTCCTTTGAAAAGGGGTCATGCAGCCATTTCATCATCTACTTTGTCAGTGATGGAACCTCCTTTTTTGTGTGCTTGCGCAGTAATATCATAACATTGAAACATTGTCTCAAAAAAAGAGCTGGATGTAGAATGGAGGCAGACTTACTGTTGATTAACCATTTGGATTTCCACCACACCCAGCAGTGTTTGCTATTGGCAGAAGTTTGAATTCTAGCCAGTGCATTGGAAAGGTTTTGTGACATTGCAATTCTCTGGTCTGCACTTAGTGATCCCGCATGTTTGAGAGTCATGGGGAACAGCATGGTTGCTGCCATTTCAAAGGTACCCCCGCTTCTCCTTAGTCACCAACTAACACAATGGCTGGTGAAGAGTTCCACAAAATCCTAAGGAAAATAGTATTCCATTTGTGATGGTTGAACTGGATACACCAATTCATAACAGCATTATTACAACAATTTAATAATGATAAAGTATGCTAAATGGAAATACTGCATGTGTTTAGTTTACATAACTATAAAATCAATTATATAATTCCATTATTTTCAAATGTTTAAAAGACTGAACTTTCATCAAAAACACAGAGGGAGCTATAGGGAAAGAGAAGGGGTGGAATGAAAAAACTACACGTGTGAGGTAATAAAACCTACCCACAAAAAAAAAACAAGTGAACAAGGGAAGGGGAGCAGAGGGGAGGAGAAGAAAGGAGAGGAGAGGAACTTCATGGATGGGTAATTGCATGTAGAATCTCTCGTGGATCACTGCCTTGATGTGGTGAGGGGGCTTGCATGGTTCGACGAGGCCATGGAGGGCCACCAGAACAGACAGGCCACAGCAGAGAACTCAGACAAAATGTGATCCACTGGAGAAGAAAATGGCAACCCACTCCAGTATCTTTGCCAAGAAAACCCCATGGACATTAACAAAAGGCTAAAAGATATGACACCGGAAGATGAGGCCCTCAGGTCAGAAGGTGTCCAATATGCTACTGGGGAAGAGCAGAAGGCAAGTACAAGTAACCCCAGAAAGAGTGAAGTGGCTGTGCAAAAGCCGAAAGGACGCTCAGCTGTGGATGTGTCTGATGGTGAAAGGAAAGTCCGATGCTGCAAAAAACAATACTGCATAGGAACCTGAAATGTAAGATCTATGAATCAAGGTAAGTTGGATGTGGTAAAAAATGAGATGGTAAGACTGAACATCGACATCTTGGGAATCAGTGAATTAAAGTGGATGGAGATGAGTGAATTTAACTCAGAAGACCATTATATCTACTACTGTAGCCAAGAATCCCGTAGAAAAAAATGGTGTGACCTTTATAGTCAACAAGAGAGTGCAAAAGGCAGTAAGGGGATACAATCTCAAAAATGACAGAATGATCTCAGTCCGAATCCAAGGCATACCATTCAACATCACATCAATCCAAGTCTATGCCCCAACCACTGACGCAGAAGAGGCTGAAGTGGAATGGTTCTATGAAGACCTACAATACCTCATAGAACTAACACCAAAAAAAGATGTCCTCCTCATCATAGGGGACTGGAATGCTAAAGTAGGAAGTCAAAAGCAGTGTTCCCTCTAAGCTGAGTTAGTGTGAGTTAGTTCACAGTTTTTTAGCCTCTGGCTAACACATTTTTGTCTTAGCTCTGGAAGGATGGCTCCACATCAAACTAATTTATGAAGTAGCCAAATGATCTGCTCACAACTGTAATGCCAGTAGCTCAGAAAGTAGAATTTTTGCTCACAGGACTCCACAGCTTAGAGGGAACATTGGTCAAAAGGTAACCAAAATAACGGACAAGTTTGCCCTTGGAGAACAAAATGAAGTCGGGCAAAGGCTAACAGAATTTTGTCAAGAGAACACACTGGTCATAGCGAACACCCTCTTCCAACAACCTAAAAGGCGACTCTACACATGGACATCACCAGATGGGCAACATCGAAATCAGATTGATTATATCATTTGCAGTCAAAGTTGGAGAAGCTCTTTACAGTCAGTAAAAACAAGACCTGTAGCTGACTGTGGCTCAGATCATGAGATACTCATTGCAAAATTCAGGCTTAAACTGAAGAAAGTTGGGAAAACCACTAGGTCATTCAGGTTTGATTTGGATCACATCCCTTATGAATATACAGTGGAGGTGAAGAATAGGTTTAAGGGACGAGATTTGATAGAGTGCCTGAAGAATTATGGACGGAGGTTTGTGACATTGTACAGGAGGCAGCAATCAGCACCATACCAAAGAAAAAAGAAATGCAAGAAAGCAAAGTGGCTGTCTGATGAGGCTTTACAAATAGCTGTGGAAAGAAGGAAAGGTGAAAAGGAAAAATTTACCCAACTGAATGCAGATTTCCAGAGAACAGCAAGGAGAGAAAAGGAGGCTTTCCTGAATGAATCATGCAAAATAATAGAGGAAAACAATAGAATGGGAAGGACTAGAGATCTCTTCAAGAAAATGGGAGAAATCAAGGGAATGTTCCATGCAAATCTGGCCATGATAAAGGATAAAAAAGGTAGGGACCTAACAGAAGCAGATTAGGAAAATATGGTAAGAATACATAGAAGAACTATATAAGAAGGACCTCAGTGTCCTTGACAACCATGACAGTGTGATCACTGATCTTAAGCAAGAGATCCTGGAGTGTGAAGTCAAATGGGCCTTAGAAAGCATTACTAACAACAAAGCTAGTGGAGGTGATAGTATCTCAGCTGAGCTATTCAAGTCTTAAAAGATGATGCTATTAAAGTGATGTACTCCATATGCCAGCAAATTTGGAAAACGCAACAGTGGCTACAGGATTGGAAAAGGTCAGCTTACATTCCAATCCCAAAGAAGGGCAATGCCAAAGAATGTTCAAACTATCACACAATTGCACTCATTTCATACGCTAGCAAGGTCATGCTCAAGATCCTATAAGCCAGACTTCAGCAGTACATGGATCGAGAACTGCCAGAAGTACAAACTGGGTTTCAAAGAGGTAGAGGAACTAGAGATCAAATTGCCAACATTTGCTGGATTATGGAGAAAGCAAGGGAGTTCCAGAAAGACATCTACTTCTGCTTCATTGACTATGCTAAAGCCTTTGATTGTGTGGATCACAACAAACTATGGCAAGTCCTTAAAGAGTTGGGAGTAGCAGACCACCTCACTTATCTCCTGGGAAACCTGTATAAGGGTCAAGAAGCAACAGTTAGAACTGGATATGGAACAACTGATTGGTTTAGCATAGGAATACGACAAGAATGTTTATTGTCACCCTGCTTGCTTAATTTATATGCAGAGTACATCATGCAAAATGCTGGCCTGGATGAATCACAAGCTGGAATTAATATTGCTGGGAAAACATCAATAACCTCAGATATGCAAATGATACCATTGTAATGGCAGAAAGTGAAGAGGATCTAAAGAGCCTCTTGTTGAAGGGTGAAAGAGGAGAGTGCAAAAGTTGGCTTGAAACTCAACATTTTTTAAAAAAACCCTAAGATCATGACATGCGGACCCATCACTCCTTGGGAGATAGAAGTCATGGAAGCAGTGACAGACTTCATGTTTCTTGGATCCAAGATCATCTATCACAACACTATTCCAGTTGTCATTGGATGTGGACAAGGAGCCTAATGTTGCCAGACTGGTTGTGTGCACTGAGACCCTGGAGCAGGCAACTCAGGAACCACAGGTCTCAATTGGCCATCTTGTGGATCTGGTCCTGTGGACATGCAAAGTATCAAAGTGTGTTGCCAATATTGCATTTTCTCAATTAATGTTTAGGGTATTGGCACACAAATTAGGACTTCTGGTGGCCATGGTGGGCCCATTCAAGGCAGAGGCATTGGCTCCTGCTGAGATAGATGCTGGGCATGTTCAGCCGCACACTGCAGAATCCAGAGAGGGCATTGTGGTATCTTCCAAGAGGACAGGAAGAAATGTTCAAGCTAAAGTCAGCAGGTGAGTGTGCAGCCAGCAAGATATACATGGAATGGTGGGACAGAGGAACCAGTGCAATGGGAGCTGAGAGGGTGGCAAGTGTTTGGGGTGGCTATGGGCCTTATCCATCCTGGGGCCAGAACCCATGATCTTTCCACCAGCTGGCCCTTGATGAAGGGTGTACTGGAGATACTTTTGGCAAGCATTTGCAGAACCTGGTGCTGAATACCCCCCAGGTGGAGGACCAGGTTTACTGGTAACCTTCTTAGCAAAACTGGGTTGTTAATGAGTACCTTTGAAATATTACCCTTGGATATTAAATAATGGGTTCCATGGGTGAGCAGACCCCAAGTCTAGTGATCAGCTCTACTTTATTAGTGATTTCAGCGTGAACAAGACAAGACTCCAGGGTTGCAGCCCTGTTTAAATAGCATGCAACTGCCACACCCAAACACGCCCCACTCCGAATGATAGGCTATTTACATAACATTACTTCTTGACTGGTTACTTCCAGAGTCCTGGTGGGCTATTGTTCTAAGGCTCCAAGCTCAGCCTGTCTCTGGTAGCACAGTCCTGGATTGTTTCAGTCCTAATACATAACGCCCCTCCCCCCTAAGTCCCAAAGCACCTTAACAGACATAGTCTTCAAGGTAGCGGTGGCTCAGGCAGCTAATGCCTGCTTAAAGTAACAACATCTCGAGCAGCCACTATGGCTGTTCGAGTACCACCGCGGTTGGGGTGAGCTCTCGACCCTTGTCCCAGCTCCCGCCTACCCAGCGGTTCGAAAGCAACATAATTGCAAGTAGATAAATGGGTACCCACCCTTAGTAGGGTGGGGGGCACCCTGCCTGGCGTGGTGGTTGCAACGGCGGATACGGCGGAGGCGGCGAGGCATCGGTTCCGGTGCTGATGGTGTGGCGTGGCGATGCGGCAGCGATGGCGAGCGGGCGCGGCCGGAGGAGCGATCCCTGGCGGCCGAAGAGGCGAGGACATCGGAGTGTCTGCCGTTGAGAAGGGGCGCGTGAGAATGCCAACCTGAAGGAAAAACAACACCAACCACCACCACAGGGGTGCCTGGTAGGTTGCCCCACCCCGCATAGAACCTGTGGCCCTAGCTAGGAAAAATTGAAATGGTGACTAGCACCGACTTGTAAGCCGCTCAGAGACCCCTGGATAGGGGGTTCGAGCGGGATATAAAGTGGAATGTAAAATAAAAAATAAAATAAAAAGGTACTGTTAGCCAAACTGCCTTATTTACGACAGATGGCAACTAAATTTAACGTGAGTCCTTGCCAAAGTTTACGGATGTTCTGTCAGCCCCAGAGTTCCCAGTGATGGAGACGAGACTGGTATTTTCCAAAACAAATTGTCTTTTTACTGAACAATATTAAAATCACATACACACAAAACAGAATCACTCACACTAGCAATCAAGTTCCTTTAGAGTTACAGAAATATAAAAATAGTTTCCCTTTTACTTAGGAGGTAGGTAGGTTATCGTTCATATTTATCTGTCCTGAAGTCTGATGCAATGGAAAATAGGGGACGAAGATAGTACCTAGCGGTATTTATTAAATCACACTCTGACAGAGCCAGCTAGCAGGGCATGGACCTCTTTGGCTGCAGTCCAAAAAATCAGAAATAAACAATAGGGTTGTTTTAGGGGATAAAAGCATGAAGAGGATGAGGAGGGGGGGGAAGGCGGCTAGCAAAAACCTAACACTTTGGTCCTCGTGTTTTATAGTTGAATCTCCAGGTGGGTGGCAACCTGAACCCGCCTACTTGCAAGTCCATCCCATAACCTCACTCATTGGTGCATGTGGGAAGGGGCATGTACCTAGGGGTGTGGACAATATTTGAAACTCTAAATTCTATCTCATGGAAAGCCATCTGGTCAGGTGTGAAGTTCTAGCATCCTGTATCTCCCTTGATGTGCAGATAGATCTTGGCTTTCCCAGGCAAACAAGGCACCTTCCAACAGGAAATGGCAATTCAGATGCAGATCAGATCCAAGTACTGTGTGACATCGAGTCCTTCAGCAATGTTGTTTCCTTAGTTGTTGTTTCTGCTAACAATGGCTAACATGTGCTTCTCCTTCCCATAAGGTTCTTGAGCTGAATGGGTACAAACGTCATTAACATAAAATGCAGACAAGTGTCCTAAATGTGAAATCTCTCTCAGTAGGTAATGCAAGCAGCTTTCTCTATGCCTATGGGTATACATGTGTGTGCACAGTTCATATAGTGTGTTAGCATATATATGTAAGTCCATAAACAGCAAAATATCAGTCTCTTTCTCAACAGTACGCTGCCTTGTGTTGTTCCCTCTAAGAACGCCGGGGCTCTCGAGGGGGTAGAGACAACACCAGAGCCAGGCTTGTTGAGGCAGGGACTGCTCTGGAGTCCTGGGAGGTGGGAACAGAGTCCAGAAGGTCCATAGTGGCCTGTGCTGGGCTTTCCTCTTCCCGGCAATCTGGCTGCATGTTGTTGTTTGTGGGGGGGCCTCTCAGTCAGTGGCGGTGGCAGTGATGGTTCCAGGGCGTAATCCTCCTCCTTGGTCGGGGACAATTCAGGCTCCTCGGGCAGCAGGCAGTGGGGCAGTTGGTCTATGTGCCTGTGTAGAAGCTGGCCCCCATCCATCGATACCTCATATGATAGGGGTCCGGTGACTTGGGTAACCCTTGCCAGGACCCACACAGGGCCACTGGAATAGTTCCACGTGAAGACAGGGTCACCCAGAGAGAACCCGTCGGAGGCCACCTGGCTCACTGGAGTTTGGTACAACTCAGGGGCTCGGTCCAGGTGCAGACAGTCCAGCTGTGTCGTGTGGTGGTAGCCCATTAAGAGTTCCACGGGGCTGCAGCTGGTGGATGCACTCGGGGTCACTCGATGACCAAACAAGAAGATAGCAAGCCAGTGGTCCCAGTCCCATGGGTGAGCTGATTTAGCACATCCTCTTGGCTTGTCCGTTGGTAGCCGGGTGGAAAGGAGCAGACTGCACATGCCTGATGAGGTTCTGGTCCAAGAACTCCTGGAACTCTCCCAAGGTGAAGGCGGTGCTGTTATCGGTCATGACCATGTCTGGTAGGCTATGGGTGCTAAAAATCTGTCTCAGGACCTGGATGGCTGGACAGGATGAGGTAGATGCAACTGGAATGACTTCCAGCCATTTGGTGTATGAGTTGACCAGGAGGAAAAACAGCTGTCCCTGGAATGGGCCGACAAAGTTCAAATGCACCTGTGCACATGGCATGTGGGTAGACTCCCACTGGTGAACGGGAGCCCTTGGAGGTTTGGGGCATGTCTTCTGGCAGGCGTGGCAATGCTGTATCCAAGCCTTGATTTAACTGTCCATTCCCGACCACCACATGTAGCTCCTGACCAGTGCTTTCATCCTCACAATTCCCAGGTGGGTCTCATGCAGGACACCAAAACCTGTTTACACAATGGTGGGTGAATCACTACCTGGCTACCCCATAGAAGGCACCCCTGGTAAACTGAGAGCTCATTCCTCCAGGACACAAACACTGAATTCTGGGCCCATCTGACCAGTGGGCCATCCCCTCCCCACCCAGCCCAAGATGTGGGAGAGGATGAGGTCCTTAGCGGTGTGGCGGGAGATGTCTGCAGCGTGCACAGGGTGGTCCAGTGGGCCCTCCATCATCAGGATCTGGTGTGCAGGGACTGGGGTCAGGTCGATGGAGCTGAGCAGGAGGTGGCTAAGAGTGTCCGTGTGTCCCACAGACTTTCCCAGCCAGTATTACAGAATGTATTGGTATCCCCCCCCCAGAAATATGGACCAGCAGAGGACCCTGGGTGACAGTATCTGTGGCGTCTGGTGGTCGGAGGCAAGGAGACCAAGCAGAGGCTTGTGGTCGGTTGCGATGGTGAAGGGGCGGATGTACAGGTAATTGTGGGATTTCTTTACTCTTAACACAATCGCAAGGGCCTCTTTGTCAATCTGGGAGTAGTTCCGCTTGGCTGATGACAGGGTTCTTGAGTAGTAGGCCACTGGCACCTCTCTCCCATCCGGCAGCCGATGGCCCAGGACTGCACCAACAACGTAGGGAGAAGCGCCACATGCCAAGACGACCAGCGACATCTTGTCAAAATGGGCAAGGACGTTGTTCAAGTTGAGTAGCTCCTTTACAGCCCAGAAAGCGGAGGCCTGCCACTGGCCCCACACCCACAGGGTCTTCTTGTCGAGCAGGCGGTGGAGTGGCTCTGTGAGTGTGGCTTTATGGGGCAGAAAGGAGTGGTAAAAGTTCAGAAGCCCCAAGAAAGCCTGAAGCTCGGCCTTGGAAGTGGGAGCAGGTGTGTTTGCGATGGCGCAAACCTTGTTGGGGGTTGGATGGATGCCATCCATGGAGAACCCCAGAAACTCAACATGGGGAACCCCCAGGAGACATTTCTATTGCTTCACCTTTGTAACGATATGAGCTTATGTT